>NC_069499.1:106897058-107197058 GCF_027579735.1 Bombina bombina | reverse complement strand
GAAAAAATGATAATAGGAGTAAATTAGAAAGTGGCTTAAAATTTCATGCTCTATCTGATTCATGTAAGAATTTTTTTTAAATCAGAGTCCCTTTAAGTATTTTAAAACATATATTTTTTTTTTTTAAATCTTTTTATTAATTTTCACAATTTACAAATGATAAGAATTCAATATCAGGTGAATATCATGACATTGATAACAAAATTAACAATAATAACAACAAATACTCCGTGGATAACACAACCCTTTCTATCGGGGTGCTAGATTGTCGTTCAAAAGTCTTATGATTTGAGTGGAGTCCATAAATACAGAAACAGTAATAAGTTACCCATCTGATATACACCTTTCTATTTATAGGGTAAACTGTCCATAGGGAAGTGTGAACAGGAGCGGTGGTAAGAGGAATGAATAGAGTAGGGAGGGAAGGGAGGTTTGGATTAGGGCCCACCAGAGAGTGCTAGAGGTTGTATCAAGTTAGCCTGTATGGGTACCTTCCTAGGAGGTGGATGGGAAGACCGGGGGTTCCTTCAGATCCGCCTGCTCCCATATGAATATTATATCAGAGATATCATCAGCCTTACCTTGAAAGCTGTAATGTATTTTCTCAAGTGAGAGGACATGGTTAACTTCACGTATCCACATTTGTGGAGTGGGGACCTGTGTCTTCTTCCAGAACCTAGGAATCAGGCGTTTGGCGCAATTGAGCATGCATTGCAATAGTTTCTTTCGGTGTTGGCAATTAAGATTTGGTAGGTCGTTGAGCAGAACCAAGGTAGGGTTTAAGGTAATATTTGAGCCAAGGGTGTGATTGATATGTGTATTTATTGTGTGCCAATAGTGTTTAAGCAGGGGACAGTGCCAGAAAACATGGGTGAGGGATCCACTCTCCCCGCAGTGTCGCCAGCAGAGGGACGAAGCCCCTGGAAAAATGTTATGAAGCCTGGCGGGGGATAGGTACCAACGCATTAGAATTTTATAATTGAGTTCAGTTAATACTAGTGATATAGATGGTTTTTTTGTCGATATGAATATATTCAGGAGTTGTTTTTGCATAAAAGTCACTGTAAGTTCCCTCTCCCATTTTGTCATGTACGAAGGCAGGAGTATAGGGGAGGTGTTCTGTAAAATTTTGCGAATCAGGGATATATGAGATTTCTGGAGGGAGGGGGTTGTACATAATACTTCGAATGGTGTTAGAGGGCTTGTTAGAATTGACTTATGGGGGGAGGTTAGTATGGCATGTCTGATCTGAAAATAGGAGAACCATTTGTGAAAAGGAGGGCCGAATTCAGAGTTCAAGTCTGTCTGTGATCGAAAGTGTCCGTTGTGGAAAAGTCGATATACCGGGGTGTGAGCATGTTGAGTCAGGAGATGTGAACTGTCTATGAGGTCTGGAGTAATGAACGTGGTATTATTGAGTAGGGGGGTCAGAGGGGAGATGGCACAGAAGTTGTTTGGGGTAGTTTTTATGGTCTTATCCCAGACCCTAAGGGTGGATGTGATGTAATAGTTGGGCTGGCGTTGTATCGGTCTGTGTTTCTCTGGGATCCAGCAAATTTCGGCTAAATTATGTTCTGGTAAAAGTGAAGCTTCTATCTGGACCCATGGTTTGGTGGGGGAAGAGTGGTTCCAGGCTACTACTCGGGCCATATGAGCCGCTTTATAATAAGCTGTAAGGTTGGGGATCCCCAGGCCTTCTCTCTCTTTACTAAGGTATAGATTCTGTTTTGCAACTCTCGGTCGTTGATGTGACCACACAAAAGATTCAATTAATTTCTGCTGTAAGGCTAGGCATTTAGGCGATAAGTCTAAAGGGAGGACCTGGAACAAGTATAGATATTTAGGAAGTATGGTCATTGATATCGCGTTCACCCGGCCGAGCCAAGATAGGTAGTCCTGTCTGTGCCAGTTGTTGAGTAATGTATGAATTTCTTTTGAAAGTGCCTCATAATTGATTTCGAAGAGAGCTGGGATGGAGGAGGAGATTATAATACCGAGATATTTTAAAGAGTTGTCTATCATGAAATTAGTGTGGTGAGAGAGGAAAGTAAGTTCCTCTGCAGAGAGATTTATTGGCAGGAGGACCGATTTGTCCATGTTAATTGAGAAATTTGACAATGCCTTAAAGGTTTCAAATTCCGTCAGGAGGTGAGTTACTGAGACAATTGGAGTACGTAAAGTAAAGATAATATCGTCCGCGTATAGCAGACATTTTTGGTGAATAGAGCCAAAATCTAATCCTATAATATTAATGTTATTCCTAATATGGGCAGCTAGGGACTCAACTGTGAGGGCAAATAGGAGAGGGGATAGGGGGCATCCCTGACGGGTGCCGTTGTGTATTTGGAAGCTATGAGATGTGGTGTCATTCGCTCTTACTGTTGCCGTAGGATTGGTGTATAAGGCTTTGATTCTTTTTATAAAAACCTCGGAAAAGCCAAATTTCGACAGGGCCGACCAAAGAAAGTCCCAGTCGACCCTGTTGAAAGCCTTCTCAGCATCTGTAGAAAGCACAATCATTGAGGTATTATTGATGTGGGCTGTGTGTAGTGATTGGAGAACACGGATAGAATTGTCCTTAGCTTCCCTCCCTGGTATAAAACCGACCTGGTCTGTATGGACCAGGTTCGGGAGATATTTATTGAGGCGCGTAGCCAAGACCTTGGCATATAACTTAATGTCCAAGTTTATGAGAGATATGGGTCTGTAATGTTTCACTTGGTCTGGGGATTTACCGGATTTGGGGATAACTGTGATCGCTGCCTCCAACAGATTTTTGGTGAATGTGCCTTGGTTATCAATGGATTGGAAGAGCTCAAGGAGGTGGGGGCTAAGTAGGGGGGGGCGAATAAGTGGTAGAATTTCGGTGTAAATCCATCAGGACCCGGGGCTTTCCCCGTTGGTAGGGATTTAATGGCTGCTAATATTTCAGAGATATGGAACGGTCGGTCTAGAGAGGAAATGTCTTCTGCTGAAAGTGTTGGAAGTTCAATTGTCTCAAGATAATTGTTGATTAGGTTAATTTTAGTCTCATAGTCATGGGAGTCTAAATTATAGAGAGAGGAGTAGTAGGAAGCAAAACTATTCACTATTGAGGAGCTGTCGAAGGAGATTTGTCCTGAGGTTTGTTTTTATCTGTTTAATAAAAGTTTTATATCTCTTTTTTTTGAGGGATCTGGCTAGCATTCTACCCGATTTATTCTTTTCAACAAAAAATTTGGATTTCTGGTTTAAGGACCGTAAGTGTGCGCACTTTGTAAGGTAGTTATTCAAATCTTCCCTAGCTTGTTGTAAAGTATTGTAGTGTTGAGAAGATTGAGGATTAGTTTTATGAGCCCTTTCTGCTTGTGTGAGTCTGACTGTCAAGGAATTATAAACAGCTGTTCTCTGTGAGCGCTGTCTTTTAGTGGATTTAATAAGTTCTCCCCTGATGAAGCATTTGTATGCTTCCCAGTTATTGGTGTGAGATGTATCAATGGGTTTGTTTATCAAAAAAAATTCTGTAGTTTTTTTTGTAATTTCTATTGGCAGTTGGGGATCCGAAAAAATGAGATCACTGAGTTTCCATGTCGGGCGGTTAAGGGGTTTAGCTGACCAGGTGAAGGAGTCAATCACTGAACTGTGGTCGGACCATGTCGTGTGGTTGATTTTGGAGTATACTAAAGAGGTTAGCAACATTTGGTCACAGAATAGGTAGTCCAGTATTGTGTATGTTTTTTGTGAGTGTGAGAAAAAGGTGAAGTCTTTGTTTCGTGTATGTGTAATTCGCCAGGTGTCGTATAGAGGGAGAGATTGGATTGCGGACCAATTAGCTTTAATGTTTTTGTAGTTAAGGTACGACTTTCCTGTGGAGGTATCCAATATTGGGTTAATGGGGAAGTTTAAGTCTCCACCTAATATGATTTGTCCTTTAGCAATATCCATTAGCTGATTAATAGTTTTACGGAAGAAAGAGGGGGATGGGCGGATGGGGGCATAGATATTGGCCACTGTAAGGGGTCTGCCATACAGTAAGCCTACAATTATCAATACCCTGCCCTCGGAATCTGTATATTTCTGGAGAAGCTTGAAGGGGGTCCCTCTACGGAAAGAGACA
The DNA here is from genome assembly GCF_027579735.1 of Bombina bombina. NCBI lineage: Eukaryota > Metazoa > Chordata > Amphibia > Anura > Bombinatoridae > Bombina > Bombina bombina. Next base: position 107,192,962 of record NC_069499.1, on the reverse strand, counting down.
CAAACACCGTTTTTCCTGCCAGGGCCAGAGCTCATAAAGTGCTGGTCATAGAGGAAGGTTGAAAGTTTAGGCTCCTTAAGTGTGGTAAAGTGGGTCTCCTGCAATAGCAGAATGTCAATATGTTTTTTATGTAAGTCATGGAAAGCTATAGACCGTTTCTCTGCTGAGAGAAAGCCCTTGACGTTCTGTGTAGCTATGGTAAAAGAGTTAATGGAGGTTTTTACTGGCATGTTAGTAGGGTGGGGAAGAATTAAATTTTAATTAGTGGAGTCTCTGCACTCTTCGTATGGGGGGAGAGGGTGTAATGGTTGGGAGGTCAGGTAAATGGGGTAGGGGTAAGGGTGGGGTGTATGCTGCTGTTCACTAAACACCACAATTAGGTATCAACAGTACCTGTTAGGAATGGGGTGACCGGGATGAAGCTAAGGAAGGGGGAGGGGGAGGTAACAATGGGAAATAAGAGAAAGGAAAGGGAAGGTGGAAATAAGAGAGGAAGGATAAAGTGAGATTGTGGAGAATCAGGTTGTTATGGCAGCGTGAAAAGAAGGGAAAGAGCAAAAGGAGAAAAGAACAGATAAGGTAGGGGCTTAGCACGGAATGAGAAAGCCCGCCAGCATGTCTTGAGGTTAGTATGATGGAACAGATATGAGGAGGTGAGAAGGAAAGGAAAAAGGATCACCTTATCTGCAAAACATTTTAAAGCAAACAATGAATAAAAATTAAACACTTAACAGTTAACCTGAGCGGATACACTTTATAAACAGTTAACATACTGAGAGCTCGATGCATACTGGCATACATACTAGAGTTTAATTAATAACTTATAATCTAATTGACCATATTGTATGTGAATGTTGTAGTAGTAATTAGATAGCATTCCCTAAGGAGTTTATAAACATTTCCTGTTTCCTATCCGCTACACCTGTCTAGAAAAAACTTGGGATGAAAACTAGACACTAAACCTTGAGTCTGAACATTACAAGTCATAAACAATTAACATATTAAGAACGTAATGCATGTTAACTTACAAACTAGAGGCTAATTAAAATCTTACAGACTAGTTGTATATGATGCGTGTGAACATTCTTGAAGTAATTGGCCCACTCTAGAGAGTTCAAAACGATAGGGCCCAAGTGGTTTAAGAAACTCACGTGAATGATGTGATAAGTCAGTTCAAGTGTCAGAAGAAGAGCTTTTATGTGCAGAATTCTTCTTGGGTTGGCTATTCACCACTTCAGACCATGCGCTTTTTTGAATTTGAGAGGTGCTCAATGTGGTCTTTTTCTGTTGTGAGGGTGTATTTTTAGAAATCTCCGGAGCAGGGATGGCAAGGAGGTTGTAAAATGAGGCAGCTTCATTTGGATCTTTACATTCTAGTCTCTTACCATCCTTGAGGACTTGTAGTGATACAGGGAACCCCCATCTATAGGGGATCTTCTGTGCTCTGAGGTGCGTTGTAACAATATTAAATTCTCTACGCAGCTGTAGGGTTCTGGTTGATAGATCTTGAAATATCTGGATCTTTGATCCCATATGCGAGAAGTTTTGTTGTTGCCTGGCGTAGTTGAGAATTTTTTCTTTATCTCTGAAACTCTGAAAGCAAACCACTATGTCCCTTGGTGGTTGATTTTCGCCGGGTTTAGGGCGCAGAGTGCGATGGGCTCTTTCTATGCGGATTTCTTGGATGACAAATGAATTCGCAATTGCTAGTGCTTGGAAGATTTCCTGAAGGAAATGGTGTATGGCATCTCTAGCTATTGTCTCAGGGACTCCCCTAATGCGCATGTTGTTACGCCTCGTGCGGTTCTCTATGTCGTCCATTTTAGTTTCCAGCATGGTGATTGTACTTTGCTGAGTCTGGATCTGTTGAGACATGTCGTTTATTTATTTGACGAGTTCTTCTCTGTCATCTTCAAGTGTTTCCACTCTAAAACCCAGTTCATTAATTTCGCGCTTTAAGTCAGCGCATTCCTCACGAATGCACGTTTTTACTTGTGTTATCAGACTTTCCATAGCTTTTAATGTGACTGGGCCGTCTTCAGGTTGAGATTCAGTTGTGTCAGTTATTGATTCATCGTCACCTTCCACTAGTGAGGGATCTGTGACTTTTTTCTTTTCAAATTGTTTAAAAAACACACCAGCAGGGCTTTGACCTGTTGCAGCAGATTTCAGCACCTTGTCTGTCTTTGACATTCTACGATGCGCCATTTTTTTAAGGTTCACCTTGTAATCAATTGAGTAAATTGGATAAACTGCTCCGCAAATGCTAGATAGATTAACAGTCCAAAAGTGAATTGAACATACTGCGATTTGGAGATAGAGGGTATAACATAAAAAAACAGAATTTATGCTTACCTGATAAATTACTTTCTCCAACGGTGTGTCCGGTCCACGGCGTCATCCTTACTTGTGGGATATTCTCTTCCCCAACAGGAAATGGCAAAGAGCCCAGCAAAGCTGGTCACATGATCCCTCCTAGGCTCCGCCTTCCCCAGTCATTCGACCGACGTAAAGGAGGAATATGCATAGGAGAAATCATATGATACCGTGGTGACTGTAGTTAGAGAAAATAATTCATCAGACCTGATTAAAAAACCAGGGCGGGCCGTGGACCGGACACACCGTTGGAGAAAGTAATTTATCAGGTAAGCATAAATTCTGTTTTCTCCAACATAGGTGTATCCGGTCCACGGCGTCATCCTTACTTGTGGGAACCAATACCAAAGCTTTAGGACACGGATGATGGGAGGGAGCAAATCAGGTCACCTAGATGGAAGGCACCACGGCTTGCAAAACCTTTCTCCCAAAAATAGCCTCAGAAGAAGCAAAAGTATCAAATTTGTAAAATTTGGTAAAAGTGTGCAGTGAAGACCAAGTCGCTGCCTTACATATCTGATCAACAGAAGCCTCGTTCTTGAAGGCCCATGTGGAAGCCACAGCCCTAGTGGAATGAGCTGTGATTCTTTCAGGAGGCTGCCGTCCGGCAGTCTCATAAGCCAATCGGATGATGCTTTTAAGCCAAAAAGAGAGAGAGGTAGAAGTTGCTTTTTGACCTCTCCTTTTACCAGAATAAACAACAAACAAGGAAGATGTTTGTCTGAAATCCTTTGTAGCCTCTAAATAGAATTTTAGAGCACGAACTACATCCAAATTGTGCAACAAACGTTCCTTCTTTGAAACTGGATTCGGACACAAAGAAGGCACAACTATCTCCTGGTTAATATTTTTGTTAGAAACAACTTTCGGAAGAAAACCAGGTTTAGTACGCAAAACCACCTTATCTGCATGGAACACCAGATAAGGAGGAGAACACTGCAGAGCAGATAACTCTGAAACTCTTCTAGCAGAAGAAATTGCAACCAAAAACAAAACTTTCCAAGATAATAACTTAATATCTACGGAATGTAAGGGTTCAAACGGGACCCCTTGAAGAACTGAAAGAACTAAATTGAGACTCCAAGGAGGAGTCAAAGGTTTGTAAACAGGCTTGATTCTAACCAGAGCCTGAACAAAAGCTTGAACATCTGGCACAGCCGCCAGCTTTTTGTGAAGTAAAACAGATAAAGCAGAAATCTGTCCCTTCAAAGAACTTGCAGATAATCCTTTCTCCAAACCCTCTTGTAGAAAGGATAGAATCTTAGGAATTTTTATCTTGTTCCATGGGAATCCTTTCGATTCGCACCAACAGATATATTTTTTCCATACTTTATGGTAAATTTTTCTAGTTACAGGCTTTCTAGCCTGAATAAGAGTATCAATGACAGAATCTGAGAACCCACGCTTTGATAAAATCAAGCGTTCAATCTCCAAGCAGTCAGTTGGAGTGAGGCCAGATTCGGATGTTCGAACGGACCTTGAACAAGAAGGTCCCGTCTCAAAGGTAGCTTCCATGGTGGAGCCGATGACATATTCACCAGGTCTGCATACCAAGTTCTGCGTGGCCACGCAGGAGCTATCAAGATCACAGAAGCCCTCTCCTGATTGATCCTGGCTACCAGCCTGGGAATGAGAGGAAACGGTGGGAATACATAAGCTAGGTTGAAGGTCCAGGGCGCTACTAGTGCATCTACTAGAGTCGCCTTGGGATCCCTGGATCTGGACCCGTAGCAAGGAACCTTGAAGTTCTGACGAGACGCCATCAGATCCACGTCTGGAATGCCCCATAAATGAGTTATGTGGGCAAAGATTTCCGGATGGAGTTCCCACTCCCCCGGATGAAATGTCTGACGACTCAGAAAATCCGCTTCCCAATTTTCCACTCCTGGGATGTGGATTGCAGACAAGTGGCAGGAGTGAATCTCCGCCCATTGAATTACTTTGGTCACTTCTTCCATTGCCAGGGAACTCCTTGTTCCCCCCTGATGGTTGATATATGCAACAGTCGTCATGTTGTCTGATTGAAACCTTATGAATTTGGCCTTTGCTAGTTGAGGCCAAGCCTTGAGAGCATTGAATATCGCTCTCAGTTCCAGAATGTTTATCGGGAGAAGAGATTCTTCCCGAGACCATAGACCCTGAGCTTTCAGGGGTTTCCAGACCGCGCCCCAGCCCACCAGACTGGCGTCGGTCGTGACAATGACCCACTCTGGTCTGCGGAAGCTCATCCCTTGAGACAGGTTGTCCAGGGTCAGCCACCAACGGAGTGAATCTCTGGTCCTCTGATCTACTTGGATCGTCGGGGACAAGTCTGTATAATCCCCATTCCACTGTCTGAGCATGCACAGTTGTAATGGTCTTAGATGAATTTGCGCAAAAGGAACTATGTCCATTGCCGCAACCATCAAACCTATTACTTCCATGCACTGCGCTATGGAAGGAAGAAGAACAGAATGAAGTACTTGACAAGAGCTTAGAAGTTTTGATTTTCTGGCCTCTGTCAGAAAAATCTTCATTTCTAAGGAGTCTATTATTGTTCCCAAGAAGGGAACTCTTGTTGACGGGAATAGAGAACTTTTTTCTACGTTCACTTTCCACCCGTGAAATCTGAGAAAGGCTAGGACAATGTCCGTATGAGCCTTTGCTTGTGGCAGAGACGACGCTTGAATCAGTATGTCGTCCAAGTAAGGTACTACTGCAATGCCCCTTGGCCTTAGCACCGCTAGAAGGGACCCTAGTACCTTTGTGAAAATTCTTGGAGCAGTGGCTAGTCCGAATGGAAGTGCCACAAACTGGTAATGCTTGTCCAGAAAGGCGAACCTTAGGAACCGATGATGTTCCTTGTGGATAGGAATATGTAGATACGCATCCTTTAAATCCACCGTGGTCATGAATTGACCTTCCTGGATGGTAGGAAGAATTGTCCGAATGGTTTCCATTTTGAACGATGGAACCCTGAGAAATTTGTTTAGGATCTTGAGATCCAAAATTGGCCTGAATGTTCCCTCTTTTTTGGGAACTATGAACAGATTGGAGTAAAACCCCATCCCTTGTTCTCCTAGTGGAACAGGATGAATCACTCCCATTTTTAACAGGTCTTCTACACAATGTAAGAATGCCTGTCTTTTTATTTGGTCTGAAGACAATTGAGACCTGTGGAACCTTCCCCTTGGGGGTAGTTCCTTGAATTCCAGGAGATAACCTTGAGAAACTATTTCTAGTGCCCAAGGATCCTGAACATCTCTTGCCCAAGCCTGAGCGAAGAGAGAGAGTCTGCCCCCCACCAGATCCGGTCCCGGATCGGGGGCCAGCATCTCATGCTGTCTTAGTAGCGGTAGCAGGCTTCTTGGCCTGCTTACCTTTGTTCCAGCCTTGCATCGGTCTCCAGGCTGGCTTGGTTTGAGAAGAATTACCCTCTTGCTTAGAGGATGTAGAATTTGAGGCTGGTCCGTTTCTGCAAAAGGGACGAAAATTTGTTTAATTTTTAGCCTTAAAAGACCTATCCTGAGGAAGGGCGTGGCCCTTTCCCCCAGTGATGTCTGAAATAATCTCTTTCAAGTCAGGGCCAAACAGCGTTTTCCCCTTGAAAGGGATGTTAAGCAATTTGTTCTTGGAGGACACATCCGCTGACCAAGACTTTAGCCAAAGCGCTCTGCGCGCCACAATAGCAAAACCTGAATTTTTCGCCGCTAATCTAGCTAATTGCAAAGTGGCGTCTAAGGTAAAAGAGTTAGCCAATTTAAGTGCTTGAACTCTGTCCATAACCTCCTCATAAGAAGATGGTTTATTGAGCGACTTTTCTAGTTCTTCGAACCAGAAACACGCTGCTGTAGTGACAGGAACAATGCATGAAATTGGTTGTAGAAGGTAACCTTGCTGAACAAACATCTTTTTAAGCAAACCCTCTAATTTTTTATCCATAGGATCTTTGAAAGCACAACTATCTTCTATAGGGATAGTGGTGCGTTTGTTTAGAGTAGAAACCGCCCCCTCGACCTTGGGGACTGTCTGCCATAAGTCCTTCCTGGGGTCGACCATAGGAAATAATTTCTTAAATATAGGGGGAGGGACAAAAGGTATGCCGGGCCTTTCCCATTCTTTATTTACAATGTCCGCCACCCGCTTGGGTATAGGAAAAGCTTCGGGGGGCACCGGGACCTCTAGGAACTTGTCCATCTTACATAATTTCTCTGGAATGACCAAATTGTCACAATCATCCAGAGTAGATAACACCTCCTTAAGCAGAGCGCGGAGATGTTCCAATTTAAATTTGAATGTAATAACGTCAGGTTCAGCTTGTTGAGAAATTTTTCCTGAATCTGAAATTTCTCCCTCAGACAAAACCTCCCTGGCCCCTTCAGACTGGTGTAAGGGCATGTCAGAACCATTATCATCAGCGTCCTCATGCTCTTCAGTATCTAAAACAGAGCAGTCGCGCTTTCGCTGATAAGTGGGCATTTTGGCTAAAATGTTTTTAATAGAATTATCCATTACAGCCGTTAATTGTTGCATAGTAAGGAGGATTGGCGCACTAGATGAACTAGGGACCTCCTGAGTGGGCAAGACTGGTGTAGACATAGAAGGAGATGATGCAGTACCATGCTTACTCCCCTCACTTAAGGAATCATTTTGGGCAACATTATTATCAGTGGCATCATTGTCCCTACTTTGTTTGTCACAATCATCACATATATTTAAATGGAGAGGAACCTTGGCTTCCGAACATACAGAACATCGTCTATCTGATGGTTCAGACATGTTAATAGGCATAAACTTGATAACAAAGCACAAAAAACGTTTTAAAATAAAACCGTTACTGTCACTTTAAATTTTAAACTGAACACACTTTATTACTGAATATGTGCAAAAGTATGAAGGAATTGTTCAAAATTCACCAAAATTTCACCACAGTGTCTTAAAGCCTTAAAAGTATTGCACACCAAATTTGAAAGCTTTAACTCTTAAAATAACGGAACCGGAGCCGTTTTTACATTTAACCCCTATACAGTCCCTGGTATCTGCTTTGCTGAGACCCAACCAAGCCCAGAGGGGAATACGATACCAAATGACGCCTTCAATAAGCTTTTTCAGTGGATCTGAGCTCCTCACACATGCATCTGCATGCCTTGCTTATCAAAAACAACTGCGCATTAGTGGCGCGAAAATGAGGCTCTGCCTATGACTAGAAAAGGCCCCCAGTGAAAAAGGTGTCCAATACAGTGCCTGCCGTTTTTTTAACAGAATTCCCAAGATTAAAATAACTCTTCAAAGTTATAAACCATTAAATATGCTTATAAAGTAATCGTTTTAGCCCAGAAAAATGTCTACCAGTCTTTAAAGCCCTTGTGAAGCCCTTTATTCTTATATTTAGAACTAAGAAAATGGCTTACCGGATCCCATAGGGAAAATGACAGCTTCCAGCATTACCAAGTCTTGTTAGAAATGTGTCATACCTCAAGCAGCAAAAGTCTGCTCACTGTTTCCCCCAACTGAAGTTAATTCATCTCAACAGTCCTGTGTGGAAACAGCCATCGATTTTAGTAACGGTTGCTAAAATCATTTTCCTCTTACAAACAGAAATCTTCATCTCTTTTCTGTTTCAGAGTAAATAGTACATACCAGCACTATTTTAAAATAACAAACTCTTGATTGAAGAATAAAAACTACATTTAAACACCAAAAAACTCTTAGCCATCTCCGTGGAGATGTTGCCTGTGCAACGGCAAAGAGAATGACTGGGGAAGGCGGAGCCTAGGAGGGATCATGTGACCAGCTTTGCTGGGCTCTTTGCCATTTCCTGTTGGGGAAGAGAATATCCCACAAGTAAGGATGACGCCGTGGACCGGACACACCTATGTTGGAGAAACAGGATTCTCATTTTATACAGGGAACAAAATTAGATGCGTAGGGTCAGATTTGTATGCAAGAAAGGTCTCATTCTTAATATGGAGTAACCCTCAGTGAATATGCGTCACCAGATAGGCCCCAGTGTTATGCAGGAATCACTTAATTATAACTGCAGCTCCATACCAGTATTTATCAAAGATAGGTCACTTTGCATTTTGCTACTTTATGCCCCTTTTATTCAAGTATAATGAAGCACACTGCAGCTTGGTTGCAATTTAAGAACGGTCACAGCGCTTATTGTGCAGTCCCAGAAAGGCCAGCCACGTGGTAGTGCCGTGTGTGTAAGTTTCTTACATGTTTAGTTAAGCCCCAAGAGCGGTAGCACAAGTGTGCCCTTACCCGGGAGAGTCCGGCACTTTGGGAGATTCAGGTGCGGTGTTGGTCTCCGCTCTGTTTATTCACTCCGGGTTTGTAGGTTGCGGCCTTTCACATCGCCGTTACTGAGATCAGCTCTGTTTACCGCGATGAGCGTGTCCAGCTGTTTATAACGTAACGTATAGACTCTGTAGGTGTTCCAGTACCTCCTCCGGTTTTATATGTGTCCGGAGGGGTCTATAGCTTAAGCTGTGGCAGGTTTCTTCTGGCCCGTGGAGAGAGCCTCAGGGAAATGCAGCCATCATGGACGACTGCAGGCTCCGCCCCTTAAAACATATTTTTTTTGTAGGGCATTTACATTGCAGGGATTATTTTCTAGTGCCCATATGAACAAAAGAAAAAATGTCATAGCAAAGGAGCAGCTTTTTATCAAGTATCTATACTTGTACTATAAATAATGTCTAGGGCAGTGCATTCCAAACTGTGTGTCGGCAGCAGTGTGTAGGTGTGTCCCAGCTTCCGCACAAACTTTTACATTTTTTTTTTTAAATTTTATTTTGGTTTCAGACTTTCTGGTCACAGATCATCTTAACTTATTGGCGCAGCTCAGCCGGAACTGAAACTATTCCCATTGGCAGCACATTGGCTCCTGACTGCTGACATTTTCGTTATATCATTTATGAATGTGTCTGTATCTCTTAAAACAAGTTAGTTTAACCTCCTGTTTGCAAGTACAACTGAATTACTGTTTCACAACATGATGTAGGTTTAAAAAGTGTGTCAACAACATGAAAAGTTTGGAAAGCTCTGGTCGAGGGGGTTCTTTCTGTAGATTGGTATAGTAAATATAGTGTATCAGGCTGTGAAACTGGTATCCCTGCTAATATTGTGCACAGAGGACTATGTGATACAAAAAAACCTGAAAGCATATTTAAAGGGATATAACATCCATATACTAAATCACTTGATGCAGCATAATGGTTAAAAAAGGAAGATATTTTACCTCAATAGTGCTCTGGTAACAGTTATACTTCAGCTACTGTACAGCAGGAAGTTGGTAGAAAAAAACCCAACAACAGCAGCCAATTAGCATCAACAGTGCTGAGGTCATGAATTGCTTTGCTTGTGAGATTTTCCTTAAATGGACAGTCAAGTCCAAAAAAAAAACCTTTCATGATTCAGATAGAACATGTAATTTTAAACAACTTTCCAATTTACTTTTATCACCAATTATGCTTTGTTCTCTTGGTATTCTTAATTGAAAGCTAAACATAGGAGGTTCATATGCTATTTTCTTAGACCTTGAAGGCCGCCTCTAATCAGAAAGCATTTTGACAGTTTTTCACCATTAGTTTATGTGTTTATGTGTTTCGCATAGATAACAATGAGCTCACGCACGTGAATTTACCGAGGAGTGAGCACTGATTGGCTTAAGTGCAAGTCTGTCAAATTAACTAAAATAAGGGAGCAGTCTGAAGAGGCTTATATACAAGGTAATCACAGAGGTAAAATGTATATTAATATAACTGTGCTGGTTATGCAAAACTGGGGAATGGGTAATAAAGGGATTGTCTATCTTTTTAAACAACAAAAATTCTGGTGTTGACTGTCCCTTTAACCTCTTAAGGACATATGACGGAATTTTTCCGTCATAAAACAATTGAGCAAACTGAAAGCTGTGTCCTTAAAGGGTTAAACAGAATAGGGAAATAACATGACTGTGCCTGCACATGCCAGATGCACGCCCTTTCCAAGTCCTTTTTGGGGGATTGTATCTCACACACATTAGGTGCACTACTTATAGACTTGATATGGGTGATCAGTTAAAACAGAAAGATTAAATAATTAATGACCCTAAAGTCACACAGTTTGTCACATATTTTTTTCTATTAGCCAAATATAAACTTTTCTACAATATAGAGATTACTTTTTTTTACTTTAATATGCTTTGAGTGTGTGTAGCCTAAGTACAGTAGATTCACCATTATCAAGCCTTAACTGATTTCATAAAATGTACGTGACTATATAGAATTAAGTACATAAAATATATAAATAAAAAAAGATTAAAGACATTTGGTTTTCACTTAGATGTAAAAGCACTTGACTATTGACATGTGACCGCTTTAAGCTGTCAATCACTACACAATTGAAAGAAATATTATCGTATCCATATCTGATGTTGTGGCATGAAAAGTTATTCATAATTAAATCATTAGCATTAAAACGAGATGGTTTTCTGCAGCTTTAATACATTGGGTTACATCAGCGCTACACATTGATAGACGCACACTGACACACATACAATAAACTGAATTAAATATAGAAAACACAGCTCACAGTAAAGGTACCAATATACATAAAGTAATTTATGCTAAGGGCAGTGGGTAGATGGATTGACAGCCACCTCTGATAGTCAAGAATGAGGAATAGGGACATATGAAAAGGCATTTTTATAGAATGTAAAAAATTTTTTATCAAAACTGAAGGGTAAAAGTGATGAAAATAAGAAACAAGGTTGCAATATATTTTATTTTGTGCTCATTATTCATTATGTTTGTTTCCACTTCCGGAGAGAACCTCATAATAATTAAAGGGACGATAAACACTTTGAAATGGAAAAATAAAATTATATATATATAAATCTGCAATTTACTTTCATTATTTATGTTGTCCCCTTTTCCTGTAATTCCTTTCTGAAATTGTGAGTTTTTCAATTCTTGTTAGAAAAGGAAGTGCAGAACACCGTTATTTTCCACACAGCCATTGGCTGCACACTCTAGTGACCTATTCATAAATGTCCCTAATAGGCCACAGTAGAGAAGGTAACCTAAGTTACAACATGGCAGGTCCCATTGTTTTATAGACTCTAAAACCTTACACTTATTTTGTCAATATTTAAACAGCTAAATACATCTACTTGTTATTCTCAGACCTAGCTTTTCTTTGAATGCATCATTTTTATCTAGCATTTGTTTAGTGTTTAATGCTCCCTTAATGATATGAAAATCATAATTAAACTTTCATTATCAGAGCATGCAATTTTAAAGGGACATAAAACCCCAAATTTTTCTTCCATGAATGATGGGAGCACTATTTCCTGCCATGTAGTGCTCCAGACACCTACCTAGGTATCTCTCCAACAAATAATACCATGGGAACAAAGCAAATTTAATAATAAAAGTAAATTGGAAACTTTTTTAAAAGTGTTATGCTCTGTTGGAATCACAAAAGAAAAATGTGTTTAATATTCCTTTAAGGGACTTTAAAATTCCCTTCTAGTATCAAATTGACTTGTTCTCTCTAGCTAGCTGGTGATTGGTGGCTACTCACATATGCCTCTTGTCATTGGCTTGCCAGATGTGTTCTGCTAGCTCTGCTGCATTGCTGCTCTGGAACAGACTGTAACTGTGTATTAACCACTTTTAGAGATTATGAACTAAAATAATCTAACATAAATATGTATCCCTTTAAAGAGGAATTAGTCATATTATTCTTAGTTGTATCTAAAAGACAGCACTGAAATAAGTTACAATTGTTTTGTTTGTTTTAAAAAATGAATGTTCTTGGGCTGAAAACAAGATTTTATTTGTTCTTATGTTTGTAGGATATGTTCCTGCCCACCAATAGAACTCTGGGAGTGTGTCCCTCAGCTAATAAGTAATTAGGGCATATTCCTGCCCACCAATAGAACTCTGGAAGTGTGTCCCCCAGCTAGTAAGTAATTAGGGCATGTTCCTGCCCACCAATAGAACTCTGGGAGTGTGTCCCTCAGCTAGTAATTAGGGCATGTTCCTGCCCACCAATAGAACTCTGGGAGTGTGTCCCCCAGCTAGTAAGTAATTAGGGCATGTTCCTGCCCACCAACCAATAGAACTCTGGGAGTGTGTCCCTCAGCTAGTAAGTAATTAGGGCATGTTCCTGCCCACCAATAGAACTCTGGGAGTGTGTCCCTCAGCTAGTAATTAGGGCATGTTCCTGCCCACCAATAGAACTCTGGGAGTGTGTCCCCCAGCTAGTAAGTAATTAGGGCATGTTCCTGCCCACCAACCAATAGAACTCTGGGAGTGTGTCCCTCAGCTAGTAAGTAATTATCCCACAGATCAGTTGGGCACTTCCTGTTGGTTTCGAATTTAAAATAAACAGCTTTAGTTTAACCTTGTTTCTTCCAAAACTATTCAATATGTTTTAAATAATAGACATGTAAAGACAGATGTAAAATTACACTGAGGTTATAAAGCAATGCAATGTGTGTTAAAGGGACAGTCAACACCAGAATTTTTGTTGTTTTAAAAGATAGATAATCCCTTAAAGGGCCATAATACTCAAATGTTTAAACACTTGAAAGTGATGCTGTATAGCTGTAAAAAGCTGACTAGAAAATATCACCTGAACATCTCTATGTAAAAAAGAAAGATATTTTACCTTAAAAGTTCCTCAGTAGCCACATCCCATTGTAAAGGACTTCTAAGCAGCATATCAGTATGTCTGTCCTGGGACAGGCAAAGGGGTGAGCGTTGTTCACGCTCACCTTATTTCCCTATTCAGTTTAAGGAAGTTTACTATGAAATCTCATGAGATCACAGTAAAAGAGTTCATGACCTCAGCACTGTTGATGCTGATTGGCTGCTGTTCATTTCTTCATTTTTTTTTTACCTGCAGCTGAGCAGCAGCCGAGTATAACTTTTTACACAGAACTTACTCTGCTGAGCTGAGGAGATTGTGAGCTAAAATATCTTCCTTTTTAACATATAGAGATACTCAGGTGATATTTTCCTCTCAGCTTTTTACAGTTATACTGCATCAGTTTCAAGTGATTTAGCATATGAGTATTATGTCCCTTTAATTACCAATTCCCCAGTTTTGCATAACCAACACAGTTATAATAATACACGTTTTACCTCTGTAATTACATTGTATCTAAGCCTGTGCAGACTGCCCCCTTATTTCAGTTCTTTTTACAGACTTGCATTTTAGCCAATCCGAGCTGTCTCCATGGTAAATTCGCATGCATGAGCTCAATGTTATCTATATGAAACACGTGAACTAATGCCCTCTAGTGGTAAAAAACTATCAAAAGGCATTTAGATAAGAGGTGGCCTTCAAGGTCTAAGAAATTAGCATATGAACCGCCTAGGTTTAACTTTCAACTAAGAATACCAAGAGAACAAAGCAAAATTGGTGATAAAAGTAAATTGGAAAGTTGTTTAAAATTACATGCCCTATTTAAAACATGAAAGTTTTTTTGAACTTGATTGTCCCTTTAATAAAGAGTTGCATTAAACATTAATTCTGTGCTACAGGCACACATCCCGACACTTACTGGCAGGTATATTCCGTGCGCAGTGCACAAAACATACTTACCAATAAGTACCAGTTTTAGTGCATATGGTGCCAATCTAATAGAGCATTATCCTTTTGCACTTGTATGCCGCTTAAACCCTGCTACACATTTGTCCCTTATTGGTCTCAGAATAGGTGATAAAACATACTGCAAAACAATGCCATTTTTGCTAACACAATGACAGTGGCTAGCTTTGTCTCCTCCAGTAATATGTTTGGGTTGGCTCCTGCAAGTAACACAAGTGGTGTGGAGACTTTGGTCTTTGAAAACAATTGCAGCAAACAAGATGTTAATATATTTGGAAAGTATTTTACACACACTTTGGCATGTTAACCTATTGCAATAATACAACAAAAATCTTTTAATTAGAAGGTGTTTTAAGTCCCTTTAAAAAACATGTTTAGGATAATTATTAGATGTAAAACTATTTGCCTCTATATACTGTATACTGTTTTTTTCCTACTTTGTAAGTCATGTGCAACACCTAATAATGAAAAAAGGAAAGTCTGCTAGAAAATACTTTCAATTGGTGCTTAAAATACGTTGTGAACTCATTAAAGTGCAAAAATGATCATGCAAATATATTGTTATAATACTTTATCTTAAAGGAAGTACAATTTTAATCTTGTTTTCCACTAAAGATCACAAGAAATAAAGCTTAATATTTTTTTCTCATTTCTGTTCTAAAATGAACTAGAGCAGATTAAGTAATGCTAATGCGTTTATTTCCATGATTCATCAGCCTTGTTAAGTGATCATTTTTCACCATGAAATTATTTTTGCAAACTGTTTGCAAACATTAAAAAATGTGAGTTAGCAGGCGGCAGTGTTACCAGTCCGTGAAGACATCACATTAGTATACAAAAAAGATTCAAAACTTCTGCATCTTCTGCTTCATTCATATAGTACAGATGAGAGCCTAAATGTGTTTAAATAGGGATAACAGAAAGACCAGAGCTGACAGAGGGATTTGCAAACATTTCAAATACATCACCACTGAACTGCAAAGTAAAGAGTTAATGAATTTTATTTCAATTTGCAGCATATCCCAAAATACATCAGATGCGAAAGATGAATTGTACGAATTCTCAAATTCTCCTATCACAAGGTTAATCCTTTGCTGTTTGAGCAGCGAAAGGATTAAAATGGCAATTTTCCTGCTCACTGCCTGAAAGTACAATCTGGAAAAAAGACAGTCTGAAGTAAAATGTCAAAGATGTAACTTTACCTTCAGTTACATACACTGATTAGAACAGAATATAAATGGCACATAAACACAGCATAGAGCTTGGCAGAATCAAGAACCTTTAAGTTGTGCTACATAATAACAGCCCTGTTTTGCTATACCATTATGACAAGTGTACATCTGAAGGGATTGTAAAACAGAATATACCCCATCTTGGGTGGCCTAGTCTTTGCAATACACTTTGTAACATATTATAAATAATACAAAACATAGAACAAAATTCTGCAACAGAAATATACTTTTGTAATTGAATAATGGGACAGTAATTTGTTATATCTGCAGTATCTATTAAAAGGACATACAAATGTTCTAATCTGTAAATTAATTGTATTATTGCACTGATGCTTTCTAAATGTTTAACCCCTTTTTAGGATATCTGAACTAGGCACAGGTTAAATAATCAGCTGATCAGTAACCATGGTTAATTAATCTGGTCTCGTGAAAGGTAAAGGAAAATGCAAAAAGGAAGGAACTCCCTTAAATGTGATAGATAGCCTACCGTACCCCTGAAAACACATAGGGGGGTACCAATCCTGGGGATACACAAAACTACTGAGGTGGGTTTCGCAGGTGTGCTCAGAAACACTGTACAAAACTGACCGGCTTAGTAGAAAATTACGCTGATGGTGCAACCAAAGTGACATTTGCTGAGCTGCACTGGTCAGGCATAGTGAAAATCATCATAGCATAAGTGACCAGGGTAGATATAGCACACTGAGCAAGACAAGAAACATAGCACTTGGGTAAATGTGTTCATCAGACAGCACTCCGAAAATCACAGCACAAAAGGTCCTGAGGACAACAAAAAGCATATATATTCATGAGACAAAGTTGCCGCTTCCTTTAGTTAGTGAAGCGTTACTCACGTATGTGGATGCTTGTTGAGCTGGATAGAAGATAAGTCAGTTGCCTCTGGGGTAAAGTATACGGCGGTCCTGGGCAGTCAACCTCTCTTTCACACACCTCTCTTATCAGGTGTTGACCGGGTAAATATAATGCCTGTTCGCCCGTGTACAAACGATCCCCTCTGCTTACTCATCGTTTGTTCTCCAACTTCCTGGTCAAATGACACGCACACCTGCGTTCCCTTCCCCTGCTCCCATTGGCTGTCCGGTCCCCAGGATTGATTGTTCGTGCACTTCGTGGATTCCAAAATTAGCAACCGGCAAAATAGTATTGAATGAAAAAAACAGGATTCCAAGCGCCAAATTAAAAGTTCAAAATACTTTATTATCCAAAATCTTTAAAACGTCAAAACGCCATCAAATTAATTGCTCAAAAAACATGGTAAGAACATAGAACTGAGTCCTTGCTGTACTGGCTTACGCGTTTCGGCCGTAGCCTTACTTTTAGCCTAATTCAAACTATTCACACTGCTGGGCTTATAGCAAAAAACAGGTGTGTTTTGATTGGTTAAAATCAAAGGGGGCAGAACTCTGTGTATTTAATGCAAAAAACACAAATAAATAAACAAATTGAGTCATACTTACTACTTTGGCATGTAATCTAACTCAGTCTATCTTAACCACAAGACCACCTTATATAATGGAGTAAAGCCCCAGAACATATGAATGACTAAAAATCTTAAAGGCAACATATTAGAGTTGTTGTACAGGATGCAACCTATAGTGCATGTAATAGTATGTTGAATTATCCAAATGTGACTTATATATTGCACAGACAAATTGACGGACTGTTGTGCTTGTATGCCTAATCCTATACAGGTATTGTAAATGTGAACATGACACCTAGGAAAGGCTTCCTAAAAAAATACAAATATATAATTAAGCACAAAGTTGAAGCTTATCGTTAGAGCAATGGAATATTTTTATACTTTAATACTCATACTTTTCTTATATAAAAAAAACCCTAGGAAAGGCTTACCAATGCAATACAAATGTGAAATTTTAAGCGCACAATTTAGGCTTGTCATAGGAGCAAGAAACTATATATTTTGATACTTATACTCTTCTTATTAGAAGTTTTAGCATTATTCTTGAATAATTATGGAGACATCAAGGTCCCCATCTAAATGTATATTTGTATTTCACAGGGGAACCGAAATTAGAATCAGGCTATGTAACATATTATAAATAATACAAAACATAGAACAAAATTCTGCAACAGATATATACGTTTGTAATTGAATAATGGGACAGTAATTTGTTGGTGCTCTGACAAAATGCAGAAAGACATTTGGCAGAAGGACATTTGGCAGACGGACATTTGGCCGACGGACATTTGGCTGACAGACAGAAAGCTAAAGAATGTTCCGATTTCGGCCGAGGGCAGATACGTTCCAGAGTGCTCTGTTCTAATCAGAGCCTCGGGCGCCGCAACTGCCTCTGGGAACCTTACCATGGGTCCTAGGCCGCACGTTTTGTAATTCTCTGTCTGGGAAACTATCTATCTATCAAATCTATCTATTTATCTATCAAATCTATCTATCTATCATATCTATCAAATGTATCTATTGCATCTATTGATCTATCTATCTAATAATCTATGTATCTATCAAATCTATCTATCTCGTGGCCGGACTGTTATGTGACAGCCACTTGTGTTTCGGCCAAATGTCCGTCGGCCAAATGTCCGTCGGCCAAGTGTCTGTCGGCTAAAAGTCCGGCCACGTAATTTGTTATATCTGCAGTGTCTATTAAAAGGACATACAAATGTTCTAATCTGTAAATTAATTGTATTATTGCACTGATGCTTTCTAAACGTTTAACCCCTTTTTAGGATATCTGAACTAGGCACAGGTTAAATAATCAGCTGATCAGTAACCATGGTTAATTAATCTGGTCTCATGAAAGGTAATCCTGAAAATCTGACCTGTTAGTGTGCCCTGAGGCCTGGAATTGAGAAACACATACATGCGTAGCCTCTGGTCACTAGCTAGCTTCCAGTAGTGTATTGCTGCCCCTGTGCCTAGCTAAGTATGCTTTTCAACAAAGGATACAAAGAGAATGAAGTAAATTAGATAATCAACGTAAATGAAAAAGTCTCTTAAAATTGCATTCTTTATCTGAATCGTGCATGTTTAGTTTTACTTTCATGATGCTTAAACACTGCACTACAAAAATCTGCTTACAAAAAAAGCATATAAAACTGACAATACCTAAGTAATGTTTGTCTTATTTCCTTTATTGTGGATAGTCAGGACAAATGTAAATGGATCCTGTACTAACTGAACAATCAGAAAGTAGGAAATGAAAATCTGGAAAAAGGAGTGCAAACTGGTACTGCCGCCAAAAGTTATTGAGAACACAAGGGTCTTGTGGATTCTCACCAATATAAAAAAAGGAATTTATCAGATAAGCATAAATTTTATTTTATTTCATAAGATGGTGAGAGTCCATGAAACCACCATGAAAAAGGGTAGGAAAAAGCAGTTAAAGGGACAGTATACTTCAGAATTGTGATTGTTTAAAAAGATAGATAATCCCTTTTTATTAAAGTGTTTGCATAACCAACACTGTTATTTTAATATACTTTATACCTCTGTGATTGCTTTGTATCCAAGCATCTGCAGACTGCCCCTTTTAAGTTCTTTTGACAAACTTGCATTTTAGCCAATCAGTGCTGACTCATTAATAACTCTACAGGAGTCAATATGACACACATGAACTAGCACTGTCTAGCTTTGAAAAATGTCAAAATGCACTGAGATAAGAGACGGCCTTCAATGGCTTAGAAAGTAGCATATGAGCCTACATAGGTTTAACTTTCAACAACGAATACCAAGACAACAAAGCAAAAACTATGGTAGAAGTAAAACTGGAAGTTGTTTAAAATTGCATGCCCTATCTGATTCACGAAAATGTTATGTTGACTTGACTGTCCCTTTAAGGCAAGTAGATGCGCACTCACATTTCAGCCGCACATATCAAACAGTTAAACCTTTCCTGGCTTCTTGACTGTCCCTTTAAGGCAAGTAGAGATACTAAGGAGGCACCGAGGCCTGTAGAAGTTTCCTACCAAAATCACAAAATGCTCTATTAGAATCATGAAAGTTTAAAAGAAAAAGATTGAGTGGAAAGATGTGATAGGGCCAATGCAGGAGAATGAGAGAGAACAAGTGAGGAAAAAGAAGAGTGAAAAATGTGGGGCAAAGTGAGAAAGAGATAGAATAAAAGAGATACAGGAAAACATAAACATGGCTTCATCCTTACTTGTGGGATATTCTCTTCCCCTACAGGAAATGGCAAAGAGAGCACACAGCAAGAGTTGTCCATATAGTCCCCCCTCTGGCTCCGCCCCCCAGTCATTCGACCGACGGTTCGGAGAAAAAGGAGAAACTATAGGGTGCCGTGGTGACTGTAGTGTATGGAATAAAAATTTTCAAACCTGACTAAAAGCCAGGACGGGCCGTGGACCGGACACACCGTAGGAGAAAGAAATTTATCAGGTAAACATAAATTCTGTTTTCTCCTACATTGGTGTGTCCGGTCCACGGCTTCATCCTTACTTGTGGGAACCAATACCAAAGCTTTAGGACACGGATGAAGGGAGGGAGCAAGTCAGGTAACCTAAACGGAAGGCACCACGGCTTGCAAAACCTTTCTCCCAAAAACAGCCTCAGAAGAAGCATAAGTATCGAATTGTAAAATTTGGCAAAAGTATGCAGAGAAGACCAAGTCGCTGCCTTACAGATCTGATCAACAGAAGCCTCGTTCTTGAAGGCCCATGTGGAAGCCACAGCTCTAGTAGAGTGAGCTGTAATTCGTTCAGGAGGCTGCCGTCCAGCAGTCTCATAAGCCAATCGGATGATGCTTTTCAGCCAAAAAGAAAGAGAGGTAGCAGTAGCTTTCTGCCCTCTCCTCTTACCAGAATAAACGACAAACAAAGATGATGTTTGTCTGAAATCCTTTGTTGCTTCTAAATAGAATTTTAAAGCACGGACCACATCTAGGTTGTGTAACAAACGTTCCTTCTTTGAAACTGGATTCGGACATAGGGAAGGAACAACTATTTCCTGGTTAATATTCCTGTTGGAAAATACTTTTGGAAGAAAACCAGGTTTGGTACGTAAAACTACCTTATCTGCATGAAATACCAGATAGGGAGAAGTACACTGCAAAGCAGACAATTCAGAAACTCTTCTAGCAGAAGAAATAGCAACTAAAAACAGAACTTTCCAAGATAGTAACTTAATATCCATGGAATGCAAAGGTTCAAACGGAACCCCTTGAAGAACTGAAAGAACTAAGTTTAGACTCTATGGAGGAGTCATAGGTCTGTAAACAGGCTTGATTCTGACTAACGCCTGTACAAACGCTTGTACATCTGGCACGGCTGCCAGACGTTTGTGCAACAAGACAGACAGAGCAGATATCTGTCCCTTTAGAGAACTAGCTGACAGACCTTTCTCCAAACCCTCTTGGAGAAAGGAAAGAATCCTAGGAATTTTGATTTTACTCCAATAAAAACCCTTGGATTCGCACCAACGGATATATTTGTGCCATATCTTATGGTAAATCTTCCTAGTCACAGGCTTTCTGGCTTGAACCAGAGTATCAATAACTGAATCTGAAAACCCACGCTTAGATAGAATCAAGCGTTCAATTTCCAAGCAGTCAGTTGCAGAGAGACTAGATTTGGATGTTCGAATGGACCTTGTACTAGAAGATCCTGTCTCAAAGGTAGCTTCCATGGTGGAGCCGATTACATATTCACCAGGTCTGCATACCAAGTCCTGCGTGGCCATGCAGGAGCTATTAGGATCACCGAGGCCTTCTCCTGTTTGATCCTGGCTACCAGCCTGGGAAGGAGAGGGAACGGTGGAAACACATAAGCTAGATTGAACGACCAAGGCGCCACTAATGCATCCACTAGTGTCGCCCTGGGATCCCTGGATCTGGACCCGTATCGAGGAACTTTGAAGTTCTGACGAGACGCCATCAGATCCATATCTGGAGTGCCCCATAGTTGAGTTAACTGGGCAAAGACCTCCGGGTGGAGTTCCCACTCCCCCGGATGGAAAGTCTGACGACTCAAATAATCCGCCTCCCAGTTGTCTACCCCTGGGATGTGGATTGCAGATAGGTGGCAGGAGTGATCCTCCGCCCATTTGATGATCTTGGATACCTCTGTCATCGCCAAGGAACTCTTTGTTCCCCCCTGATGATTGATGTACGCTACAGTCGTCAATGTTGTCCGACTGAAATCTTATGAATCTGGCCTTCGCTAGGTGAGGCCAGGCCAGGAGCGCATTGAATATCGCTCTCAGTTCCAAAATGTTTATCGGGAGAAGGGACTCTTCCCAAGACCATAGACCCTGAGCTTTCAGGGAGTCCCAGACCGCGCCCAGCCAAGGCTGGCGTCGGTCGTGAGGATGACCCACTCTGGTCTGCGGAAACTCATTCCCTGAGACAGGTGATCCTGAGTCAACCACCAGCGGAGTGAGTCTCTGGTTACCTGGTCTACTTGAATCTGGGGAGACAATTCTGCATAATCCCCATTCCACTGTTTGAGCATGCACAGTTGCAATGGTCTTAGATGAATTAGAGCAAAAGGAACCACGTCCATTGCTGCAACCATTAGTCCTATTACCTCCATGCACTGAGCTATGGAAGGCTGAAGAATAGATTGAAGAACTTGACAAGCGTTTAGAAATTTTAATTTTCTGACCTCTGTCAGAAAAATCTTAATTTCTACAGAATTTATTATTGTTCCCAGAAAGGGAACCCTTGTAGACGGGGACAGGGAACTCTTTTCTACGTTCACCTTCCACCCGTGAGACCTGAGAAAAGCTAATACAATGTCTGTATGAGCCCTTGATCTGGAAAGGGACGACGCTTGGATTAGGATGTCGTCAAAGTAAGGTGCCACCGCAATGCCCCTCGGTCTTAGAACCGCTAGTAGGGACCCTAGCACCTTTGTGAAAATTCTGGGAGCAGTGGCTAAACCGAACGGAAGAGCCACGAACTGGTAATGTTTGTCCAGAAAGGCGAACCTTAGGAACTGATGATGATCTTTGTGGATAGGAATATGTAGGTACGCATCCTTTAAGTCCACGGTAGTCATGTATTGACCCTCCTGGATTGTTGGTAAAATCGTTCGAATGGTTTCCATTTTGAATAATGGAACTCTGAGGAATTTGTTTAGAATTTTTAAATCCAGAATTGGCCTGAAAGTTCCCTCTTTTTTGGGAACTACAAACAGGTTTGAGTAAAACCCCAGACCTTGTTCCGCTGTTGGAACTGGGTGTATCACTCCCATCTTTAATAGGTCTCCTACGCAATGTAAGAATGCCTGTCTCTTTATCTGGTCTGAAGATAAGCGAGACATGTGGAACCTTCCCCTTGGAGGAAGTTCCTTGAACTCTAGAAGATACCCCTGAGAGACTATTTCTAGTGCCCAGGGATCCGGAACATCTCTTGCCCAAGCCTGAGCCAAGAGAGAAAGTCTGCCCCCTACTAGATCCGGTCCCGGATCAGGGGCTACCCCTTCATGCTGTCTTGGTAGCAGCAGCAGGCTTCTTGGCCTGTTTACCCTTGTTCCAGCCTTGCATTGGTTTCCATGCTGGTTTAGGCTGGGAAGCGTTACCCTCTTGTCTAGAGGCTGCAGAGTTAGGAGATGGTCCGTTCCTGAAATTGCGAAAGGAACGAAAATTAGATTTGTTCTTAGCCTTGAAAGGCCTATCCTGTGGGAGGGCATGGCCCTTTCCCCCAGTGATGTCTGAAATAATCTCCTTCAATTCTGGCCCAAAAAGGGTCTTACCCTTGAAAGGAATATTAAGCAGTTTTGTCTTGGACGACACATCCGCCGACCAAGATTTTAGCCAAAGCGCTCTGCGCGCCACTATAGCAAAACCTGAATTTTTCGCCGCTAACTTAGCCAATTGAAAAGTGGCATCTAAAATAAAGGAATTAGCCAACTTTAGTGCGTGAATTCTGTCCATGACTTCCTCATATGGAGTCTCCTTATGGAGCGAATTTTCTAGTTCCTCGAACCAAAAAGACGCCGCCGTGGTGACAGGAATAATGCACGAAATTGGTTGGAGAAGGAAACCTTGCTGAACAAATATCTTTTTAAGCAATCCTTCCAATTTTTTATCCATAGGATCTTTGAAAGCACAACTGTTCTCAATGGGAATAGTTGTGCGCTTGGCCAACGTAGAAACTGCCCCCTCAACCTTAGGGACTGTTTGCCATGCGTCCCTTCTGGGGTCGACAATGGGGAACATTTTCTTAAATATAGGAGGTGGGACAAAAGGTATACCTGGCTTCTCCCACTCCTTGGTCACTATGTCCGCCACCCTCTTGGGTATCGGAAAGGCATCAGCGTGCACAGGGACCTCTAGGAATTTGTCCATTTTGCACAATTGCTCTGAAATCACCAAAGAGTCACAATCATCAAGAGTAGTTAGCACCTCCTTAAGCAGGGCGCGGAGATGTTCTAACTTAAATTTAAATGCAACGATATCAGGTTCTGCCTGCTGAGAAACTTTTCCTGAATCAGAAATTTCTCCCTCAGACAGACCCTCCCTCACTGCCAATTCAGACTGGTGTGAGGGTATAACAGATAAATTATCGTCAGCGCCCACTTGCTCATCCTCTGTATTTAAAACTGAGCAATCACACTTTCTGGGAAATGCTGGCAGTTTGGATAAAAGATTTGCTATAGAATTATCCATTACTGCAGTTAATTGCTGCATAGTAACAAGCATTGGCGCGCTAGATGTACTAGGTGTCGCCTGCGCGGGCAAAACTGGTGTTGACATAGAAGGAGAGGATGAGGAACTATCCCCACTACCTTCATTTGAAGAATCATCTTGGGCAACCATATTAAATGTGACCGTACTGTCCTTACTTTGTTTGGACGCCATGGCACAATTTGAACATACATTTAAAGGGGGAACCACCTTGGCCTCCATACACACAGAACATATGCTATCTGAAGGTATAGACATGTTAGACAGACTTTGGCAGGCTATTAATGCAATAAAACCGTTTTTAAACAAAACCGTTACTGTCTCTTTAAATAATAAAAAGAGCACACTTTATTTCTGAATGTTTGAAAAACTATGAAGGAAATATCCGATCTTTACAAAATTTGCACCTTACCAGTTTAAACCCACTACAGTCCCTGCCACAGCCTTTACTGCAGCTTTTACCTTCCTTGGGGGTTATTCACCACAGAAATAAGCCTTCTTGAAATCGTTTTTATGGCCACAGGACCCTCTCACATGAAGCTGCATGCACTGCTTCCAAAAGTAACTGCGCAACTGAGGCGCGAAAATGAGGCCTCCTCCCTCTGCATACCAGAGTGAAGGGGCCTTCCTGACTAGATTAGGTGTCTAAACAACTGCCAGGCGTAATAAAAATGTTCCCAAAGGTGTTTCAAAGTCACAAAACACTCCAAAAGTCATATAAATAATACAGGGAGTGCAGAATTATTAGGCAAGTTGTATTTTTGAGGATTAATTTTATTATTGAACAACAACCATGTTCTCAATGAACCCAAACAACTTATTAATATCAAAGCTGAATAGTTTTGGAAGTAGTTTTTAGTTTGTTTTTAGTTATAGCTATTTTAGGGGGATATCTGTGTGTGCAGGTGACTATTACTGTGCATAATTATTAGGCAACTTAACATAAAAACAAATATATACCCATTTCAATTATTTATTTTTACCAGTGAAACCAATATAACATCTCAACATTCACAAATATACATTTCTGACATTCAAAAACAAAACAAAAACAAATCAGTGACCAATATAGCCACCTTTCTTTGCAAGGACACTCAAAAGCCTGC
Source organism: Bombina bombina (assembly GCF_027579735.1). NCBI lineage: Eukaryota > Metazoa > Chordata > Amphibia > Anura > Bombinatoridae > Bombina > Bombina bombina. Next base: position 107,168,015 of record NC_069499.1, on the reverse strand, counting down.
CATCCATGGATTCTGTCAGTGTTTTGATCTGTTCACCATCAACATTGCGTGCAGCAGCAACCACAGCCTCCCAGACACTGTTCAGAGAGATGTACTGTTTTCCCTCCTTGTAAATCTCACATTTGATGATGGACCACAGGTTCTCAATGGGGTTCAGATCAGGTGAACAAGGAGGCCATGTCATTAGATTTTCTTCTTTTATACCCTTTCTTGCCAGCCACGCTGTGGAGTACTTGGACGCGTGTGATGGAACATTGTCCTGCATGAAAATCATGTTTTTCTTGAAGGATGCAGACTTCTTCCTGTACCACTGCTTGAAGAAGGTGTCTTCCAGAAACTGGCAGTAGGACTGGGAGTTGAGCTTGACTCCAACCTCAACCCGAAAAGGCCCCACAAGCTCATCTTTGATGATACCAGCCCAAACCAGTACTCCACCTCCACCTTGCTGGCGTCTGAGTCGGACTGGAGCTCTCTGCCCTTTACCAATCCAGCCACGGGCCCATCCATCTGGCCCATCAAGACTCACTCTCATTTCATCAGTCCATAAAACCTTAGAAAAATCCGTCTTGAGATATTTCTTGGCCCAGTCTTGACGTTTCAGCTTGTGTGTCTTGTTCCGTGGTGGTCGTCTTTCAGCCTTTCTTACCTTGGCCATGTCTCTGAGTATTGCACACCTTGTGCTTTTGGGCACTCCAGTGATGTTGCAGCTCTGAAATATGGCCAAACTGGTGGCAAGTGGCATCTTGGCAGCTGCACGCTTGACTTTTCTCAGTTCATGGGCAGTTATTTTGCGCCTTGGTTTTTCCACACGCTTCTTGCGACCCTGTTGACTATTTTGAATGAAACGCTTGATTGTTCGATGATCACGCTTCAGAAGCTTTGCAATTTTAAGAGTGCTGCATTCCTCTGCAAGATATCTCACTATTTTTGACTTTTCTGAGCCTGTCAAGTCCTTCTTTTGACCCATTTTGCCAAAGGAAAGGAAGTTGCCTAATAATTATGCACACCTGATATAGGGTGTTGATGTCATTAGACCACACCCCTTCTCATTACAGAGATGCACATCACCTAATATGCTTAATTGGTAGTAGGCTTTCGAGCCTATACAGCTTGGAGTAAGACAACATGCATAAAGAGGATGATGTGGTCAAAGTACTCATTTGCCTAATAATTCTGCACTCCCTGTATATAAATCAATCGATTTAGCCCACAATAGTGTCAACCAGTATAGAGCCCATTTATAAGCCTTCATTCTGTTTTAAGTCTAAGAAAATGGCTTACCGATCCCATAAGGGAAAATGACAGTCTTCTAGCATTACTATGTCTTGTTAGAAAAGAGACTAGTCATACCTGGAGCAGAAAAGTCTGCAAACTGTTCCCCCCAACTGAAGTTCTCTGGTTTCAACAGTCCTGCGTGGGAACAGCAATGGTTTTTAGTTACTGTTGCTAAAATCATACTCCTCTTTTAACAGAACTCTTCATCACTTTCTGTTGTAGAGTAAATAGTACAAACCGGCACTATTTTAAAATAACAAACTCTTGATAGAAGAAATAAAACTACAACTAACACCACATACTCTTTACCATCCCCGTGGAGATGCTACTTGTTCAGAGCAGGCAAAGAGAATGACTGGGGGGCGGAGCCAGAGGGGGGACTATATGGACAGCTCTTGCTGTGTGCTCTCTTTGCCATTTCCTGAAGGGGAAGAGAATATCCCACAAGTAAGGATGAAGCCGTGGACCGGACACACCAATGTAGGAGAAATTAAATGTGTGAATAAGAGAAATACAAATCTCAAGTGCCAAGGAAAAATGTCTTGTTACTGCATTTTAAAAGAGACGTGGAAGCCCTATTTATGCTTTCTTGATTCAGATACAGTGTACAATTTAAAAAAGAAAAAAAACCTAAAATTCCAATTAACTTTTATTAACAAATTGATTCTCTTTGCCTTTATTAAAACTTCCATGACAGCATACTGAGGTAGGGTCAGTTTTTGAGCACTAAGGGCTCCATGTACTAAGCAGTCAGCGAGCTACCCGCAACAAATCTCGCGTCAAAATTCGCAAACTGATATGTACAAAGCCGTCAATTATGTTAAAACTCGCATCTTTAAAATTGCGAGCGTACTTATCCGCCAAACCTCGCTACCGCTCCATTTTTCACTGTAATTAGACACATTTGACCACCAACTCGCCAAAAACGAATGTACTAAAAAATCTATTTGTCCGCTCGCTACAATTTCCGCTCCCACCTCGTTATTTTTGCCTCGCCACCTTTTAGGTGGCGGGCAAGGTACAAAACAATAGGAAAGTCAATCTAGACGCCAGTCTAGACATATATAAAAGGCAGTAATATCAGCATTGTACTTACAGCATAACTGGCGTCTAATTTGTCTCTCATTTCCATGTACATAAATTGCGCCCAATTTGTCGACTGTAATTAAAGAGTAATCTATTTAAATTTGTATTGTATAGTTGTCAATCTTTATAATTATTTTTATATTAATATTTATATATTATCAGATCCAGATGAAGCCATATCCAAATTGTAAATAAATATTACAAAAATAACGCTCTGTTATCACTCTTCAAAAAATTTTGAACAATAATAAAGTTGTTTAGATAAGTTGAACTTTTATAGGAGCAAAATTCTATTCCCGCGACTACTATGATGTTCGTGACACCTTGCATGTCACGTGTTAATAATTGGCCAGACAATTCAACTGAAAGTTAAGTACATCAGCTTAGTCGCGGCGAGCGAGGCGTCAAATTTATCAACAATCCACAACTGCTCGCGGCGGGCTAGACTTGTCTATTTATTGGGGGAATATTAGTACATAACGACAGCGGACACCATTTCGCCCGCGGCGAGTAACAGCGAGTTTATCCGCGTCTACAATGACGGATGAATTGACGGCTTAGTACATGGAGCCCTAAATGGCAGCAGCTTCAACAAATGCTAAAATGAGAAAGATCTTATACGAGACATAAATAGGAAAGTTCCTTTTTTAGAATTGTATGGGCTATCTAAATCATGGAAGTTTAATTTTAACAGCGCTGCAGAATCTGTTGGCGCTCTACAAATACCTGATAATAATAATAATAATCATAACTTCACTGTCTCTTTAAAGGAACAGTAAAGTAAAAAATAAAAGTCATTTTAAACAACTTTCCAATTTACTTCTATTATCTATCGTGCATCATTCTCTTGGTAGCAATTGTTGAAAAGCATACTATTTGGAGCTAGCTGCTGATTGGAGGATACAGATTTATGCCTCTTGTCACTGGCTCACTTGATGTGTTCTGCTAGCTCCCAGTAGTGCATTGCCGCAGTAGCAAATCTGGAAGTTGTTTAAAACCATATACTCCATCTGAATCATGAGATATTTTTTTTTTGAGGTTTCACATACCTCTAAGCAGCAATACAAAACATTATGTCAAAACCGTAACACTCTGAGTAATTCCTTCTGTGGGTGTCAGTATATATTTATATAAAGAAGGATAGACCCAGATTTACTATGGAGGAAGGGATATAAAATACAAGCTTTCTGCCTCCCCATCTGAGAATAAGAGACAAAAGGTGTATATGTTAGTAACACTATAACGGTTAATCTATAAACCAATTGTAATCCTCTCAATTACTTTAAGTATAATTTTCTTATAGCTCTGAGCGTAATGCTCATTCAAGAAATTTAGCACAACAGGTGACATTTAATCACTTTAGGAGGGATTAACTAAAACAATTCAACAAGATAGCAGAGCAGGTAATGGTTGCATTTTCCTGGGTTATTAGTAAGTCTGTTAAGCCACCAGTGAGAGTATTTCAGCACTGAAGTATCATTCACATTTAAACAAATGGATAGTTGTTAAGATGAACGTATGTAACAGGTGCATAAGTGTCATAAAATACGGCTGCCTTAAATACAGAAATGGAAGTGTGGATCAAGTCATTTAAAATCACTTTAGACGATAAGTATCTAGCACCATCTTAAACTTGATTATATGATGAAGATAATAGGGCAGAAAGGCTAATCATTTAATCCTATAAGAACAGCAATCCTGAAGATCTGTGCTCAACAAGCCTAGCGCGGCAGAGCCCGGTGATGGGGAAAGAAAATAAATGAAGATTTTTTTCTTTTCTTCTTCGTATAACCAAGCAGGCTACTGCGTAAACAAAGCTTATTTTTACAGCTAAATTATAATGGGAATCTAGGCTTAAATACATGTTTTAAAGGGACAACAAAATAAAATACAAAATGTTATTTATATTAAAGGGACATAAAAGTATTAAAAGAAACAAATGTGTTACTTTTTATTATTGCATTATTGCTGCAAGTCTCTTCCTATTGGTCACCTTCAGTAGTGATTTCTTTGCAGCAATTCTATCATAAAGGCATAATTTATGCAGTTCTGATCGGTCTGTTGCTTGAACTTAGTGAAAACTGTATTTGGTCTGTAATCTAAATTGCTGTTAATTGGCAAATTCTAATCCTGCTGAGTAAAATTTATCTTCTGCAGCAAAAGATAGTTCTTGGTCTGCCTTTTCTGTGGCAAACTTGTTATAGACTAATAGATCCAGATATTGCATTTTTACCAAATAGCTTTTTTTTATTGGCTGATTTGAATTTGAACATGAAATCAGCCAATAGAAATGCAAGGGTACCCTTATATAAAAACTAAAATTATGCTTACCTGATGATTGTCTTTTCTTCTGACGGGAAGAGTCCACAGCTGCATTCATTACTTTTGGCAAATTCAGAACCAGGCCACCAGGAGGAGACAAAGACACCCCAGCCAAAGGCTTAACTACCTCCCCCACTTCCCCCATCCCCCAGTCATTTTGCCAGGGAAACAAGAAACAGTAGGAAAAATATCAGGGTGAAAAAGGTGCCAGAAGAATAAAAACTAAAATCGTCCGCCCCATAAAAAAAACACGGGCGGGAGCTGTGGATTCTTCCCGTCAGAAGAAAAGAAAATTAACAGGTAAGCATAATTAAATTCTTTCTTCTTAAATGGGAAGAGTCCACAGCTGCATTCATTACTTTTGGGAAAACAATACTCAAGCTATAGAGGACACTGAATGCAAACAAAGGGCGGGAACAGAATGCGGCCCCCTCAATGGGCACCACATAAAAAAAAACGATTAAAAAAACTGTAACACTTAGACACAAGGGGTTAAAAACCTGAAAGGACCGAGTAACTGCCTATCAGTTAAACACCTGCAAAGCCGTCCTAGAGACTACTCAGAATCTCTAGAATCCATTGAGCAAAAAAAAAAAAACGAGGAACCAAGTCCCGCAAGCTGTCTGATCGCACAGAACTAACCCCGGACCCGAAAGAAGAGAACCTACACCTACCCTTGAAGGGGAAAACGGAGGACCCAAAAGGACCACCAACTATGGTAAAAAATCTCAACCCAAGGTTGCTAAAGACAACCACCCAGGGAATGACTCCCGAGAAGGACAAGGACCAGGACTAGGGATCAACTCCACACCTATGAAAAGGCGATCACGAGAAAGAACCAAGGTTAACCCTCAGCTCCCTGACACAACCATACAACTTGTGGTGCTTCAAGGAAGCCACAGGTTCCTCACTGTACCATAGTTTAGCAGACACAACCACTAAAAGTAGACAACATAGGAAGAAATCCATATGGAGCTGAAGAACTCCGGAGCCTGTAGACAAGGATAGAAACAAACTAGTTATCCTATCAGAAAAAAGTGCTATCTTGTGAAAACACCCAGCCACCTCTGAGCTCCAGCCTCAAAGCAGCAAGGCTGACCCTAAGCCATTGTGGGAGATCAACCTACAGAGAATGTCGAAAAAGATTGACGGCAACCCTCCCCTTAGAAGAACATCCAACACCAGCAGCATATGAAATAAGTGGAGAGAGGAAACACTGTGAACCCCCCCCCACCGAAAGCAGGAGACCAGATTAGAAAAACTGCCACCGCAGCACTCAAACTCCAAGCCTTCAGCTACTAGGCAGGGTAGAGATCCCTTAGGCTACCTAGACCTGCATCAACTGGAAGTACACGGTCAAGACTCAGCAGAGCAGTCAGATCCCCTGCCCCTACTCCGAGGAACAAAAACAGAGAAAAAACTTCTCCCAAACATTGTGCATCCACACCCAAGAGACAACTGAAGACAGAGTCCTCAAATTGTCAAAAAACTCACACGTGTAGTGGACCCAGTAGGAAAAAACAGTCGTTATTAGGACGACACAGAAGAAACAGAGCGTCCCGAGCAGCCCTAGGATCATAACAGTCCGGTAACATCCCGCAGCGGGATCCAAGAAGTGACCAAACACTACACCAACCAGAAGATCCACGGCATAGGCCCAATCCCCAAAATGATTTAAAACAACACCACCCCAGGGAACCCAATACTCCATCTGATATAAAGAAACAGACCAATAGGGGAACAGGCTATCCTGGAGAACGGGAATAAGAGTCCCAACCCAAAAGGAAGAGACCACCCCCACAGAGCCGTCCAAGACTCAAGAGCCCAACAGGCGTCCAAACACCCTGACTGCCAAGATCAAGGGGATATCATCTACAGCACTTGGTGTTCCCAGGCGGACTACCATCCAAGTACCGTCCAGACCTGGCCCTGCTTAGCTTCCAAGATCAGACAGAACAGATGCATACAGGACAGAGTGGCGGTAGCCTCAAGGACAGTCACCCGAACAAACAAAGGCTAGTCTCCATAGCACATCAGAGTAAGAAACCAGAGGACAACACCCCTAAAAGAAATGCAGAGCATCCTAACCCCGGGAAAGAACCCCAAAACGGAGCCCAGATAAGGAAACTCGTCCATCGTCCCTAATAGGGAGCAAACGTCTCCTGAAGAGGGAAAACCCAGGCCCCCAAGGGCGGCCTATCCCGCAAGGAGAAACGGACAGAGTCCAAAAAGGTCTCAACCCAAAGGAAGGGACCATAAAAGGAAACAAGTCTAATAGGACAATTCCCAGAGCCCAAAAGGCATAAGCGCCCGACCGGTGGTAAGGAGGAGCTAAACCCTCCAAAACCCCAACCCCACGGGAAAGGGGATACTCTAGGTCCCGAGATATCGAAAGCAACAAAGAGTGATCCCAGTCAACCACTCAAAAAGCTAAAGAGGACTGTCAATCCTCCATGCCTCACGGACCCACAAGTCCTCTTCAGAATGCTTAGCTGAAACTTGAAAAATAAAAACAAGCGACGGAAATAAAAGTAAGCACTCAGCGCCTTAACCGGACCAGCCAGGCAGAATAGGCGCCACGTGTCTGAACAAGCCACGAGACAGAAGATCTGAGCCCAAGCAGGACCAACCTGCAACCAGGACCATAACTGTCAAGTCGCCTAACTTCACCCTCAGAGAGGGAGAAAAAATAACAGACAACATAGGACTAAACGTGTCCCTTTAACAACTTCCAGAGAACTAAACAGTGAGTATCGATCCCAGAGAAAGTTCCTGAAGGAAACACATAATCAGAAAATAAAATCATCTTAACTGGAATAAATAAAAGAAAGGCAACCCTCAGGTTAACGCCCAAGAAGAAACGGACAAACCACAAGACCAGCCCAACAGAACCCTGTTCTTCCAAACAAAACTGGGAAGGATCTTAAGAAACAAGACCATAAGGAGATTACTTCATCCCCTTTTGTCTAATGAGGTGAGCCATTAAAAGAAGAAGACTGAGGATTCCCGTAACCATTAAGGATAGGGTCCCCTAGCAACTCAAAAACATGCCTGAGAAGAACTCTAAGGTGCACCAGTTTGTAACGAAAGGAATAACACTCAGGGACAGTTATACCCGCAGGAAACTGCACAGGCCCTCCCATGGCCGAGAGACCTGGGATAATAGGGCACGAGCATAATCGCAAATAAACATCTGGACTTTGCAGATGTGCAATCGCCAAGAGTATGTGAAAGCAAAAACGTGCTGTAACCTCCGGGGGGAACAATCCACCCGCCAAGGAGGGATAAACATAATATGGGTTACCCACACGTGTAGAAGTAGGGAGTGGTAGGGAACTCGCCTCTTGGAGGACAGGACCCCCAGAGGTGGATGGCTCAGCTGCAGTCTCTTGATTCGAGCCCGAGGAACAAAGGCGCTCTAATACGGCATACGGAACATAACTGACTGACAAGTGTCAACGGGGCCAATTCACATTCCTCGCAAGACGAAGAATCTGAATTCAAAATTTGAACAATCTCAACATCAGAATCCTTCATAACTGGATAAGGATACAAAAAACTGGACTATATAATAAAGAATTTAAACGGCACCTGACACCCACAATGGCTGGGGCACTCACCACCTCCTAGGAACCAGACACCCGTGGACCAGAAATTCTCCGTCGCCACACAGTCAGGAATGCGGAAATAAGAAACCAGACGTAAGCATGCCCGGTCACAAGGTGAACCGTACAGTCCAAAAAAAGCGCGCCCAACCACAAGGTTGCGTCACTTACAAGGCCGTTATGTTCCAAAGCCATAAGCCTCAGTAACACTAAATATAAGCAGGTAGAATCACATAACAAACATGATTATAACCCCCCCTGTTCAACAATCCCCCTCAGGAGATATTAACCCTTGATTCCAAGATACAAAAGGAGTCCCACTGAAACCCTACAGTTTAGTTAATCCCGCAAGGTAGGCACCGTACCGAAAAACATTTGTGTTACAGTACATTCATGAAGAAGTAAATGAAACGATCTTACCGGAATCTACGACGTGGAAACAGGAACACAGCCCTTCAAGTGTGACGAATAGTAGCATCGCCTCCGCCATGGACTTGAAAGAAGAAGCAGGCAACGAAGCGAAGGTTGACAATGCTGATTGCTTATGGAGCTGTTAAAATGAGTCGGTATGGTTTCGGAGAAAGAATCTTCCTGCATCTCCGGACTCTAACTTTCATCCAGGCTCTCACTAAGAAACTGTCAGGATTACTTAAAACTCCCGTCCCATGTCGAAGAGTACTACCCTCCATAAGAGACAAAACAAATTATTCTGACACTTCTCTGCCAAGCTCCTGGCAAAAGGCAAAGAATGACTGGGGGATGAGGGAAGTGGGAGGAGTATTTAAGCCTTTGGCTTGGGTGTCTTTGCCTCTTCCTGGTGGCCAGGTTCTGAATTCCCAAAAGTAATGAATGCAGCTGTGGACTCTTTCCATTTATGAAGAAAATAGCAACAAGAAACAAAACCTTCCAAGATAACATCTATCTAAGGAATGCATAGGTTCAAACGGAGCCCGCTGTAAAACTCTAAGAACAAGGTTAATACTCCAGGGAGGAGTAACGGATTTAAACACAGGCCTGATCCTAACTAGGGCCTGACAAAAAGATTGCATGTCTGGCGCATCTGCCAAACGCTTATGCAACAAAATAGACAATGCAGAAGTCTGACTTTTCAGAGTACTACCTATCAAACCCTTCTCCAGACCCTACTGGAGAAAAGACAAAATCCTAGGAATCCTGACTCTACTCCAAGAGTAGCCTCTGGATTCACACCAATTCAGATATTTATGCCATATCCTATATTAAATTTTTCTTGTCACAGGCTTACAAGCCTGAATCATGGTCTCAATGACCGACTCTGAAAACCAACGCTTACATAAAATCAATTGTTCAATTTTCAAGCAGTCAGTTTAAGAGAAACGAGATTTGGATGAAGAAAAGTCTCCATGGAGGTAGAGACGACATTTCCACTAGATCTGCATACCAGATCCTGCGAAGCCACGCCAGCGCTATGAGAATCACCAACACCCTCTCCTGCTTGATCTGAGCAATGACTCTTGGCAGGAGAGAGAACGGAGGAAAACGAAATTGCTTACCTGATTTATTTCTTGACACGGTGAGTCCACGGATCATCCCTAATTACTATGGGGAATATCATTCCTGGCCAGCAGGAGGAGGCAAAGAGCAAAACAGCAAAGCTGTTAAATATCACCTCCCTTCCTTCAAACCCCAGTCATTCGACCGAAGGTAAAGGAGAGAAAGGAAGTAACACAAGGTGCAGAGGTGCCTGAGGTTTACAAAAAAAACTGTCTGATATAAACAGGGCGGGCCATGGACTCACCGTGTTAAGAAATAAATAAATTTATCAGGTAAGCATAAATTTTGTTTTCTTTCTAATGACACGGTGAGTCCACGGATCATCTCTAATTACTATTGGGAATCAATACGCAAGCTAGAGGAAACAGATGATAAGAGAGGGACAAGACAGGGAACCTAAACGGAAGGCACCACTGCTTGAAGAACCTCTCCCAAAAGAAGCCTCAGCCGAGGCAAAAGTATCAAATTTATAGAATTTTGGAAAAAGCGTGTAGAGAGGACCAAGTTGCAGCCTTGCAAATCTGTTCCATAGAAGCTTCATTTTTGAATGCCCAGGAAGAGGAAACAGCCCTCGAGGAATGAGCCGTGATTTTCTCAGGGGGCTGTTGTCCAGCTGTTTCATAGGCCAAACGAATTATACTCGTCAGCCACAGAGAAAGAGACGTAGAAGTAGCTTTCCAATTCTTGCGTTTCCCAGAGAAAAGTACAAACAAGGAAGAGGACTGGCGAAAATCCTTAGACGCCTGCAAATAGTACTTCAATGCACGTACCACATCCAGATTGTGCAGTAAACGCTCTTTATGAGAAGAAGGGTTAGGACACAAGGAAGGATACAACGATTTCCTGGTTAATATTCCTATCTGAAACCACTTTCGGAAGGAAACCGAACTTAGTACGCAGAACTACCTTATCCGAATGAAAAACAAGGTTAGGAGATTCACACTGCAATGCCGAGAGTTCAGAAACTCTTTGAACAGAAGAAATTGCAACAAGAAACCAAATTTTCCAAGATAACATCTTAATATCTAAGGAATGCATAGGCTCAAACCTGCTGAAGAACCTTAAGAACAAGGTTAAGACTGCAGGGAGGAGTAACAGATTTGAACACAGGCCTGATTCTGACCAAGGCTGATAATTCCTTCTCCAGACCCTCCTGGAGAAAGGACAAAATCCTAGGAATTCGCACCATATCTTATACAGGGAGTGCAGAATTAATAGGCAAGTTGTATTTTTGAGGATTAATTTTATTATTGAACAACAACCATGTTCTCAATGAACCCAAAAAACTCATTAATATCAAAGCTGAATAGTTTTGGAAGTAGTTTTTAGTTTGTTTTTAGTTATAGCTATTTTAGGGGGATATCTGTGTGTGCAGGTGACTATTACTGTGCATAATTATTAGGCAACTTAAGAAAAAACAAATATATACCCATTTCAATTATTTATTTTTACCAGTGAAACCAATATAACATCTCAACATTCACAAATATACATTTCTGACATTCAAAAACAAAACAAAAACAAATCAGTGACCAATATAGCCACCTTTCTTTGCAAGGACACTCAAAAGCCTGCCATCCATGGATTCTGTCAGTGTTTTGATCTGTTCGCCATCAACATTGCGTGCAGCAGCAACCACAGCCTCCCAGACACTGTTCAGAGAGGTGTACTGTTTTCCCTCCTTGTAAATCTCACATTTGATGATGGACCACAGGTTCTCAATGGGGTTCAGATCAGATGAACAAGGAGGCCATGTCATTAGATTTTCTTCTTTTATACCCTTTCTTGCCAGCCACGCTGTGGAGTACTTGGACGCGTGTGATGGAGCATTGTCCTGCATGAAAATCATGTTTTTCTTGAAGGATGCAGACTTCTTCCTGTACCACTGCTTGAAGAAGGTGTCTTCCAGAAACTGGCAGTAGGACTGGGAGTTGAGCTTGACTCCATCCTCAACCCGAAAAGGCCCCACAAGCTCATCTTTGATGATACCAGCCCAAACCAGTACTCCACCTCCACCTTGCTGGCGTCTGAGTCGGACTGGAGCTCTCTGCCCTTTACCGATCCAGCCACGGGCCCATCCATCTGGCCCATCAAGACTCACTCTCATTTCATCAGTCCATAAAACCTTAGAAAAATCAGTCTTGAGATATTTCTTGGCCCAGTCTTGACGTTTCAGCTTGTGTGTCTTGTTCAGTGGTGGTCGTCTTTCAGCCTTTCTTACCTTGGCCATGTCTCTGAGTATTGCACACCTTGTGCTTTTGGGCACTCCAGTGATGTTGCAGCTCTGAAATATGGCCAAACTGGTGGCAAGTGGCATCTTGGCAGCTGCACGCTTGACTTTTCTCAGTTCATGGGCAGTTATTTTGCGCCTTGGTTTTTCCACACGCTTCTTGTGACCCTGTTGACTATTTTGAATGAAACGCTTGATTGTTCGATGATCACGCTTCAGAAGCTTTGCAATTTTAAGAGTGCTGCATCCCTCTGCAAGATATCTCACTATTTTTTACTTTTCTGAGCCTGTCAAGTCCTTCTTTTGACCCATTTTGCCAAAGGAAAGGAAGTTGCCTAATAATTATGCACACCTGATATAGGGTGTTGATGTCATTAGACCACACCCCTTCTCATTACAGAGATGCACATCACCTAATATGCTTAATTGGTAGTAGGCTTTCGAGCCTATACAGCTTGGAGTAAGACAACATGCATAAAGAGGATGATGTGGTCAAAATACTCATTTGCCTAATAATTCTGCACACAGTGTAGTAAGCTTTTCTGGTAACAGGCTTACGAGCCTGAATCATGGTCTCAAAGACAGACTCTGAGAACCCACGCTTAGATAAAATAAAGCGTTCAATCTCCAAGCAGTCAGCTTCAGTGAAACGAGATATTGATGAAGGAAGGGCCCTTGAAGTAGAAGGTCTTTCCTCAGTGGAAATCTCTAAGGTGGGAGAGATGACATTTCCACTAGGTCTGCATACCAGATCCTGCAAGGCCACACGGTGCAATGAGGATCACAGACGCCCTCTCCTGCTTGATTCGAGCAATGACCCGAGGGAGGAGAGCGAACGGAGGAAACAGGTATGCCAGACTGATTCTGTCGAGATGCTGTCCCCATTTGAGAATCAAGTTGGAAAACACCTCCGGATGGAGTTCCCACTCCCCTGGGTGAAAGGTCTGTCTGCTCAGAAAATCCGCTTCCCAGTTGTCTACTCCTGGAATATGTATCGCAGATAGACAGCAGGTGTAGCCACTGAATAATCTTGGTTACCTCTGTTATAGCCAAGGAACTCTGAGTTCCTCCCTGATGGTTGATGTAAGCTACTGAAGTTATGTTGCCCGACTGGAACCTGATAAATCGGGCTGAAGGTAACTGAGGCCAGGCCAGAAGAGCATTGAAGATTGCCCTCAGCTCTAGGATGTTTATGGGGAGAACTGACTCCTCCCGAGTACATATTCCCTGAGCCTTTAGCGAGCCCCAGACTGCTCCCCATCCCAGCAGGCTGGCATCCATGGTCACGATCACCCAGGCAGGCCTGCAGAAGTAGGTACCCTAGGAGAGATGTTCCTGAGACAACCACTATGGAAGAGAATCTCTTGTCGCCTGATCCAGTTCTACTCATGGAGACAGATCTGCATAATCCCTGTTCCATTGACTGAGCATGCATAACTGCAGAGGTCTGACATGGAACCAAGCAAACGGAATGATGTCCATGGCAGACACCATCAGACCAATTACCTCCATATATTGGGCCACTGACGGCCGAGGAGAGGACTGAAGGACAAGACAAGAGTTGAAGATCTTTGTTCTTCTGACCTCTGTCAGAAAAACTTTCATTGATAGAGAACCTATTATTGTTGCCAAGAACACCACCCTTGTGGCTGGAATTAAGGAACTCTTTCCCAAATTCACCTTCCATCCGTGAGAGCGCAGAAAAGATAACAACATCTCTGTGTGGGAGCTTTCTTGAAAAGATGGCACCTGAACGAGAATGTCGTCCACATAAGGCGCCACTGCAATACCCCGCAACCGAAGCGCCGCCAACAACGCTCCCAGAACCTTTGAGAAAATCCTGGGAGCTGTGGCAAGGCCAAATGGGAGGGCCACAAACTGGAAGTGTTTGTCCAAAAACGCGAACCTTAGAAACTTGTGATGGTCCCTGTGAATGGGAATGTGCAGGTACGCATCATTTAAATCTACTGTTGTCATGAATTGACCCTCTTGGATCAAGGGAAGAATGGAACAAATTGTTTCCATCTTGAAGGAAGGTACTCTGAGAAACTTGTTTAGACTCTTGAGGTCTAGAATTGGTCTGAAGGTTCCCTCTTTTTTGGGAACCACGAACAGATTGGAATAGAATCCAAGGCCCTGTTCCTGCATTGCAACAGGAACTATCACTCTGAGGTTGGATAGATCGCGTACACAATGTAAGAATGCCTCTCTCTTTATCTGGTCTACAGATAACCTTGAGAGAAGGAATCTGCTCCTAGGAGGATAAGCCTTGAATTCCAGTTTGTATCCCTGGGACACAATGTCCACTACCCAGGGATCCGGAACATCCCGAACCCATGCTTGAGCGAAGAGAGAAAGTCTGCCCCCAACCAGAACCGGCCCAGGGGGCAGACCCTTCATGCTGATTTTGAATCACTAACAGGTTTCTTGGATTGCTTTCCCTTGTTCCAAGACTGATTGGGCATCCAGGACTTGGACTGTTTCTGCTTGGAAGGGGGAGGGGGGAAGGCTTACCCTTAAAGTTCTGAATGGAACTAAAATTACTCTGACGTCCTTTCTGTTTGTTCCTCTTATCCTGAGGGAGAAAGTGCCCCTTTCCTCCGGTAATATCTGAAATTATTTCATCCAACCCCAGCCCAAACAAGGTCTTACCCTTGTAAGGAATTGCCAAGAGCTTAGACTTAGATGACACATCCTCACACCATAAGGCACTACGAGCCAGAACAGCAAAGCCAGAAATCTTTGCTCCCAACTTTATGACTTGTAAGGAAGCATCCATGATAAAGGAATTGGCCAACTTAAGAGCCTTGATCCTGTCCTGGATCTCTTCAACAGGAGTATCCATCTGAATAGAGTCAGATAACGCATTAAACCAGTAAGATGCCGCGCTGGTGACAGTAGCAATACACACCGCAGGCTACCATTGTAAACCCTGGTGTACGTACATCTTTTTAAGTAATCCTTAAAAGAACAGCTATCCTCTATGGGAATAGTGGTTCTCTTAGCCAAGGTGAAAATTGCCCCTTCCACCTTGGGGACTGTTTGCCAAGCCTCCTTTATAGAGTCAGCTATTGGAAACATCTTCTTAAAAATTGGGTATGGAGAAAACGGGATACCAGGTCTCTCCCATTCCTGTGCAATAATTTCTGTAGCCTGGTCTGGCACCAGAAAAACCTCCACCACAGAAGGAATGTCAAAGTATTTGTTTAGCTTACTTGACTTCTTAGGGTTGACTACGACCGTCATGTCAGAGTTGCCCAGGGTGGCCAAAACCTCCTTAAGTAACAACCGGAGGTGTTCTAGCTTAAACCTGAAGGATACAACTTCAGCGTCAGCAGAAGGAATTACACTGTCCAAGTCTGAGACTTCACCCTCAGATGCCACCAAAGAATCTTCCTCCTCAGACTTCTGAGAGGGAGCATTCGGAATATCCACGACTTTATCAGAAACCTTACTCACTGATTCTTTACCTTTCCTCTTGCGCTTCCCCTGCAGACAGCGCATCAGTTACCGCGGATGATATGTGGGTAGCAATGTCTTGTAAAGTAACTCCAACTGGAGAGTGAGAGGAAACGTACGGCACTGCATGTGTGGATGACAAAGTTTGGGACACTTGAGGAGAAATCTGCAGCATGTCTTGAACTGGAGACTCCTGAACAACCTCCGCCTTAGATAATGATAATATCAAAAAGTCTATCCCTGTAATGTAATGTTCTCTCAATACATGAGGAACAAAAAGGGATTGGTGGTTTCACAATAGCATCAAAACACAAACCACAAGTAACATTTTGCAGGGCCTCTTAGTCCATCTTTATCCAAAAAGAAAAAACCCCAAGCAATAAAAAAACTATTATTCCACTTTAATTTTTATTGAGAAAAAAAGTTACTGTTTCTTTAAATTTTAAACTGACACTTTATTTTTTTAACAGCAGAGCAGAGGCTCTACAGAAAAATCAGGCAACCTCTACACCTCAGCAAGCTCTGCTGAGGTGCCTACCTGTCCTGCTGGCTGCCAGATTCAATAGCAGTTAGTGATTACCACCAAAGCTGCACTAGCCGGTACTCAAACGATAGTTGACACCGTCTTTCTAAAGAGCCGAACTGCAACAGATCCTCTACCATCCGATACACACCGGAAGAGGAAAGAAAGTGCGCAAAAGAAAACCCCTTTCCGCCTCAGAGAAAGCCCGCCCATCATGGGCGTGTCTAAGTGAACCTCCCAGTTGCCATTATACTGCCTGTCCGGGAGACTTCTAACATAATGTTCAAAAACACACCAAAGACTTGACTGAGCCTCAATAAAAATTCCACTTTCATTTTTATGTTCTCCATCAGAGTTGCAGCCTGTTGAAAATTACCATCCGATACTCGTCCCCAGTGCCTGAACCAAACTGCCACACAATAATCCATTACCCATAATAGGATGATTGTCTTAAAGTCCCAAACAGATCTAACTGTTAAAGTACCAGGATATCCCTTCATCCTTGAGAGAATTAAAATTGGCACTTACCTCAATGTAAATCTACTCGGCAGCATGGAATCTCACCTGGTTTGAGAGGGCTTCCTCCCTCACATGGACCTTTGGAAAGAAGAAAGACTGAATAATATTACTCAGGATTTCAAGTTACCCCATAAGTTCCCAAATGCTTAAAAGCCACCACTGAGGAGGGGAAGCGGAGCTAGCAGTCGTGCTGAGCAGACGTGCGAGTGCAGAGCTCCAGACTTAGAATTATCAAAACCTGGACTTATAAGTGGCTTTCACTTAAAATAAATTCCCAATACCATTGAGGGATCTGCTTGGGCGCCCTATATAGCCTATTACTTTAAACCGGAGTTAACATGCTATTTCCCTAAGCAGCCCGGACTTCTGGAAGCGCAGCCGCTCCATGGCCCTCTAGCCCACGGCACCTCCGCTCATCTGAGGATAACACTCCAGAGAGTCGGGGCTCCGCTCCGGAGTGCCAGACGACGACTCAGTAAGTGGTTGTGGAACAAGAACTGGACTCTGACCTGGATGCCGTCGATTGGAGACTTTGAGGCCTTCTTAATTTGCGGAGCCTATTACTTAAAGGACCAGTCAACACTATACAGGACAATAATAAAAATATTCCTTGTGCAATATTAAATATTTCTAACAGTACCTTAGCATTTTTATATCAGTTTTTCCCCTAAAATGAGTGATTTACATTTTTGGCCGCTTTCCCTGTCCTCTTTATCACGTGTGTGTCATTTTTTAATGAAAAATGCATATACGTATATGCATTTTTCATTCACTGTGCAGCCGCAACAGGAAGTGGCAACGTCACCGGCACATCGGCATCGCGCTTCGTTGGTGGAGCAGTGCACATAAAAGGATGTGCACTGTCCACAGAAGCAGAAGAGTGCCTGCGTGTCAAGAAGACACAGAGCTGCCTGACTTCCAGCCTGCCTGCTTGTCAATGTAGCACGTAAGCTGGCACATATTTTGGGGCAGCTTGTTTAGATCCACAACTGGTTAAGATATATATATATATATTATTAGTGTTTAGTGAATTGTTATTTAATTAGTTTGCCCCTCCTGCTTATGACATTATATATATATATATATATATATATATATATATTCTATACTATATTATAAGTGTTTAGTGAATTGTTATTTCATTAGTTTGCCCCTCCTGCTTATATATATATATACTATATTATGTGTTTTACAAAACTGATCTGAATCATAAAGAGAATTGGGATTGGGACTCAAAGATTGCACTTATCTAGCACTTCTATTACCCCTGTGAGTGTAGGGCATCAAACTGAGCAAAAAAGAACCAATGGGTTGGGTTCTATAATTAAAACATAACTTTTATTGTTACAAAAGATTATATAAAATCATTGTGTGAGTGTGTGTAATTTAAAAACACATAGAAACTCGAATCTGCATCAATATTGTAAGTAAGTAGCGTTAAGGTAGCTGACAAGAATGTACTTCAATTTGCAGCTTTGTTTGGAGGAATATTAAAGTGAATGTCAATTTTCATTGGTTTTATGCCTCATTATTATTCCAAATGTGTCTATGAGATAAACTGTCACTTTTTTTTCCTAAAAAATAAATGCCTATGTATATATTTATCTCACCAATTTGCTGCCGTTTACAAGCCTAACTCCTCCCAGCCCCTACTTCCTACTTCTGCTCAGTGTAACGTATAGATCGTTCTCTATACATAGTCTCCAAGCGCGCTCCTGTGGACTTCATCAACAGCGCATGCGTTGAAAGGCGATAATATTGACTAGCTACATAGTATTCAATGAATACATTCATTGAATACTATCGTGGCATAGAGCGCAACGGCATATCCTTAGATTTTCATTAGAGAAAGCGCCTTGTAATTAATTAAAATCAATTTTTATATAGCGCATGCGCAACCCGTGAACGCGCGTCTAAACTGAGTACAGGATTTCAGCTTTACCGCATGCGCATTAGGAGCAAGTGACGTAGAAAAAAAAGGGGTTTGTCCCCCCGTGGTAGAAGCAATGATTGGGCTAAAGCAATTATCATAATCTGTCACTCAAACAGCAAAGATAGCGGGCGGAGGAGCATTACTGAAAAAGAGCAACTAATAAGGTAAATTTCAGCAAAAACAAAGTAATTCTTTGAAAATGATGAATTAAAGTTCATCTATTTTTCAGTGACGATTACTGTGGCATTCCCGGGAGAGGCTGACTTTACATTCACTTTAAGTTTGATATAATGCAGTATACTTTGTATTGAGACACAGAATCTTCCAATATATTTATTCAAAAAGGGGCACATGCTTAAAGGGCCATTAAACCCAAAAATTTATATATATATATATATATATATATATATATATCTCTATCTATCTATCTATCTATCTATCTATCTATCTATATATATATATATCAAAAGTAAAAAGTGTTAAGGGTGTGTTTTAAGCGCTATCCAATAGTTGGGTATGTTTTTATTTCCCAGAACAATTTTTTGGTGAGATACCTTAAAGCTGCTATATTCTATTGTTTACATTTGATACCACTATCAAATATTAATGTGAAAGTTTAAAAGAGAAAGGTGAAGAAAAAGCACTAAAAGGATCTCAAAGGGATAAAATGGATAAAATCCTATAAAAAAATGGTCTTGGCCAAGAATAGAGTGTTGGAATCAGAACAAAACTGTAATCAATGATTTGTTGAGAACAGCATAAATGTGCCGAGTTCAGATACTTAAAACTCAATTTTAATTAATAAACATGAGTAAAAACAACAATAAAAACCCCAGCAGGAAACTTTTAAAAATCCAACTAATTTATTGTTAACAGTTGTTTTCTCTGGTTCCGGAATAACTGGCTTAGACTAACTCGTAGAAAGTATGTTAAAGTCAGCTCCCGGATATTTATCCAAAGTGTGCAGAGAGAGATTGGGGGTTCTAATACTGAGTACAAAATACAAAAAAAACAAAAGAATACAATTTAAAGAATACAAGGTGCAAAATACAACTCCGTGTGTGTTTTATTAAGCCCAATATTGGGTGTATTTGTCCTAATTTGGATCATGTAAAAAATCATATTTAAAGATTCTACTAGTATATTAGTATATCCTTCCTGTACAAAAGCTAACAAAAGTGGATGCCTGTATGATAAATAGTTATATTAAAAACATGCGGTAACTGTTGGATCAGTGATGCAACTTAACTATTAGATCCTTACTACTATCCGGATAAAAAATTGAAAAACTATTTTGTTGGTGTATAAAATGGAGAAGCCTGAAAAAACTGTTATACAACCTTACTATTCAATCCTTACTAATGTCCAGAAAAAACATAATTTATGTAAGAACTTACCTGATAAATTCATTTCTTTCATATTAGCAAGAGTCCATGAGCTAGTGACGTATGGGATATACATTCCTACCAGGAGGGGCAAAGTTTCCCAAACCTCAAAATGCCTATAAATACACCCCTCACCACACCCACAATTCAGTTTAACGAATAGCCAAGAAGTGGGGTGATAAAAAAGTGCGAACGCATATAAAATAAGGAATTGGAATAATTGTGCTTTATACAAAAATCATAACCACCACAAAAAAAGGGCGGGCCTCATGGACTCTTGCTAATATGAAAGAAATGAATTTATCAGGTAAGTTCTTACATAAATTATGTTTTCTTTCATGTAATTAGCAAGAGTCCATGAGCTAGTGACGTATGGGATAATGATTACCCAAGATGTGGATCTTTCCACACAAGAGTCACTAGAGAGGGAGGGATAAAATAAAGACAGCCAATTCCTGCTGAAAATAATCCACACCCAAAATAAAGTTTAATGAAAAACATAAGCAGAAGATTCAAACTGAAACCGCTGCCTGAAGTACTTTTCTACCAAAAACTGCTTCAGAAGAAGAAAATACATCAAAATGGTAGAATTTAGTAAAAGTATGCAAAGAGGACCAAGTTGCTGCTTTGCAAATCTGATCAATCGAAGCTTCATTCCTAAACGCCCAGGAAGTAGAAACTGACCTAGTAGAATGAGCTGTAATCCTCTGAGGCGGAGTTTTACCCGACTCAACATAGGCAAGATGAATTAAAGATTTCAACCAAGATGCCAAAGAAATGGCAGAAGCTTTCTGGCCTTTTCTAGAACCGGAAAAGATAACAAATAGACTAGAAGTCTTTCGGAAAGACTTAGTAGCTTCAACATAATATTTCAAAGCTCTAACAACATCCAAAGAATGCAACGATTTCTCCTTAGAATTCTTAGGATTAGGACATAATGAAGGAACCACAATTTCTCTACTAATGTTGTTGGAATTCACAACTTTAGGTAAAAATTCAAAAGAAGTTTGCAACACCGCCTTATCCTGATGAAAAATCAGAAAAGGAGACTCACAAGAAAGAGCAGATAATTCAGAAACTCTTCTGGCAGAAGAGATTGCCAAAAGGAACAAAACTTTCCAAGAAAGTAATTTAATGTCCAATGAATGCATAGGTTCAAACGGAGGAGCTTGAAGAGCCCCCAGAACCAAATTCAAACTCCAAGGAGGAGAAATTGACTTAATGACAGGTTTTATACGAACCAAAGCTTGTACAAAACAATGAATATCAGGAAGAATAGCAATCTTTCTGTGAAAAAGAACAGAAAGAGCAGAGATTTGACCTTTCAAGGAACTTGCGGACAAACCCTTATCTAAACCATCCTGAAGAAACTGTAAAATTCTTGGTATTCTAAAAGAATGCCAAGAAAAATGATGAGAAAGACACCAAGAAATATAAGTCTTCCAGACTATATAATATATCTCTCTAGATACAGATTTACGAGCCTGTAACATAGTATTAATCACAGAGTCAGAGAAACCTCTTTGACCAAGAATCAAGCGTTCAATCTCCATACCTTTAAATTTAAGGATTTTAGATCCTGATGGAAAAAAGGACCTTGCGACAGAAGGTCTGGTCTTAACGGAAGAGTCCACGGTTGGCAAGAGGCCATCCGGACAAGATCCGCATACCAAAACCTGTGAGGCCATGCCGGAGCTACCAGCAGAACAAACGAGCATTCCTTCAGAATCTTGGAGATTACTCTTAGAAGAAGAACTAGAGGCGGAAAGATATAGGCAGGATGATACTTCCAAGGAAGTGATAATGCATCCACTGCCTCCGCCTGAGGATCCCGGGATCTGGACAGATACCTGGGAAGTTTCTTGTTTAGATAAGACGCCATCAGATCTATTTCTGGAAGTTCCCACATTTGAACAATCTGAAGAAATACCTCTGGGTGAAGAGACCATTCGCCCGGATGCAACGTTTGGCGACTGAGATAATCCGCTTCCCAATTGTCTATACCTGGGATATGAACCGCAGAGATTAGACAGGAGCTGGATTCCGCCCAAACCAAAATTCAAGATACTTCTTTCATAGCCAGAGGACTGTGAGTCCCTCCTTGATGATTGATGTATGCCACAGTTGTGACATTGTCTGTCTGAAAACAAATGAACGATTCTCTCTTCAGAAGAGGCCAAAACTGAAGAGCTCTGAAAATTGCACGGAGTTCCAAAATATTGATCGGTAATCTCACCTCCTGAGATTCCCAAACTCCTTGTGCCGTCAGAGATCCCCACACAGCTCCCCAACCTGTGAGACTTGCATCTGTTGAAATTACAGTCCAGGTCGGAAGCACAAAAGAAGCCCCCTGAATTAAACGATGGTGATCTGTCCACCACGTTAGAGAGTGTCGTACAATCGGTTTTAAAGATATTAATTGAGATATCTTTGTGTAATCCTTGCACCATTGATTCATCATACAGAGCTGAAGAGGTCGCATGTGAAAACGAGCAAAGGGGATCGCGTCCGATGCAGCAGTCATAAGACCTAGAATTTCCATGCATAAGGCTACCGAAGGGAATGATTGTGACTGAAGGTTTCGACAAGCTGAAATCAATTTTAGACGTCTCTTGTCTGTTAAAGACAGAGTCATGGACACTGAATCTATCTGGAAACCCAGAAAGGTTACCCTTGTCTGAGGAATTAATGAACTTTTTGGTAAATTGATCCTCCAACCATGATCTTGAAGAAACAACACAAGTCGATTCGTATGAGATTCTGCTAAATGTAAAGACTGAGCAAGTACCAAGATATCGTCCAAATAGGGAAATACCACAATACCCTGTTCTCTGATTACAGACAGAAGGGCACCGAGAACCTTTGTAAAAATTCTTGGAGCTGTAGCTAGGCCAAACGGCAGAGCCACAAACTGGTAATGCTTGTCCAGAAAAGAGAATCTCAGGAACTGATAATGATCTGGATGAATCGGAATATGCAGATATGCATCCTGTAAATCTATTGTGGACATATAATGCCCTTGCTGAACAAAAGGCAAGATAGTCCTTACAGTTACCATTTTGAACGTTGGTATCCTTACATAACGATTCAATATTTTTAGATCCAGAACTGGTCTGAAGGAATTCTCCTTCTTTGGTACAATGAAGAGATTTGAATAAAACCCCATCCCCTGTTCCGGAACTGGAACTGGCATAATTACTCCAGCCAACTCTAGATCTGAAACACAATTCAGAAATGCTTGAGCTTTCACTGGATTTACTGGGACACGGGAAAGAAAAAATCTCTTTGCAGGAGGTCTCATCTTGAAACCAATTCTGTACCCTTCTGAAACAATGTTCTGAATCCAAAGATTGTGAACAGAATTGATCCAAATTTCTTTGAAAAAACGTAACCTGCCCCCTACCAGCTGAGCTGGAATGAGGGCCGCACCTTCATGTGGACTTAGAAG
This sequence comes from Bombina bombina, assembly GCF_027579735.1. Classification (NCBI taxonomy): domain Eukaryota; kingdom Metazoa; phylum Chordata; class Amphibia; order Anura; family Bombinatoridae; genus Bombina; species Bombina bombina. The sequence continues at coordinate 107,144,697 of NC_069499.1, read as the reverse complement.
CAGGCTTTGCCTTTCTAGCAGGCTTGGATTTATTCCAGACTGGAGATGGTTTCCAAACTGAAACTGCTCCTGAGGATGAAGGATCAGGCTTTTGTTCTTTGTTGAAACGAAAGGAACGAAAACGATTAATAGCCCTGTTTTTACCCTTAGATTTTTTATCCTGTGGTAAAAAAGTTCCTTTCCCACCAGTAACAGTTGAGATAATAGAATCCAACTGAGAACCAAATAATTTGTTACCCTGGAAAGAAATGGAAAGTAGAGTTGATTTAGAAGCCATATCAGCATTCCAAGTCTTAAGCCATAAAGCTCTTCTAGCTAAAATAGCTAGAGACATAAACCTGACATCAACTCTGATAATATCAAAAATGGCATCACAGATAAAATTATTAGCATGCTGAAGAAGAATAATAATATTATGAGAATCATGATCTGTTACTTGTTGCGCTAAAGTTTCCAACCAAAAAGTTGAAGCTGCAGCAACATCAGCCAATGATATAGCAGGTCTAAGATTACCTGAACACAGATAAGCTTTTCTTAGAAAGGATTCAATTTTCCTATCTAAAGGATCCTTAAACGAAGTACCATCTGACGTAGGAATAGTAGTACGTTTAGCAAGGGTAGAAATAGCCCCATCAACTCTAGGGATTTTGTCCCAAAATTCTAATCTGTCAGACGGCACAGGATATAATTGCTTAAAACGTTTAGAAGGAGTAAACGAATTACCCAATTTATCCCATTCTTTGGAAATTACTTCAGAAATAGCATTAGGAACAGGAAAAACTTCTGGAATAACCACAGGAGATTTAAATACCTTATCTAAACGTTTAGAATTAGTATCAAGAGGACCAGAATCCTCTATTTCTAAAGCAATTAGTACTTCTTTAAGTAAAGAACGAATAAATTCCATTTTAAATAAATATGAAGATTTATCAGCATCAATCTCTGAGACAGAATCCTCTGAACCAGAAGAGTCATCAGAATCAGAATGATGATGTTCATTTAAAAATTCATCTGTAGGGAGAGAAGTTTTAAAAGATTTTTTATGTTTACTAGAAGGAGAAATAACAGACATAGCCTTCTTGATGGATTCAGAAACAAAATCTCTTATGTTATCAGGAACATTCTGCACCTTAGATGTTGAAGGAACTGCAACAGGCAATGGTACATTACTAAAGGAAATATTATCTGCATTAACAAGTTTGTCATGACAATTAATACAAACAACAGCCGGAGGAATAGCTACCAAAAGTTTACAGCAGATACACTTAGCTTTGGTAGATCCAGCACTAGACAGCGATTTTCCTGAAGTATCTTCTGACTCAGATGCAACGTGAGACATCTTGCAATATGTAAGAGAAAAAACAACATATAAAGCAAAATTGATCAAATTCCTTAAATGACAGTTTCAGGAATGGGAAAAAATGCCAAAGAACAAGCTTCTAGCAACCAGAAGCAATGAAAAATGAGACTTAAATAATGTGGAGACAAAAGCGACGCCCATATTTTTTTAGCGCCAAATAAGACGCCCACATTATTTGGCGCCTAAATGCTTTTGGCGCCAAAAATGACGCCACATCCGGAACGCCAACATTTTTGGCGCAAAAGAACGTCAAAAAATGACGCAACTTCCGGCGACACGTATGACGCCGGAAACGGAAAAGATTTTTTGCGCCAAAAAAGTCCGCGCCAAGAATGACGCAATAAAATGAAGCATTTTCAGCCCCCGCGAGCCTAACAGCCCACAGGGAAAAAAGAGTCAAATTTTTGAAGGTAAGAAAAAATGAATGATTCAAATGCATTATCCCAAATATGAAACTGACTGTCTGAAAATAAGGAATGTTGAACATTCTGAGTCAAGGCAAATAAATGTTTGAATACATATATTTAGAACTTTATAAACAAAGTGCCCAACCATAGCTTAGAGTGTCATAGAAAATAAGATTTACTTACCCCAGGACACTCATCTACATGTTTGTAGAAAGCCAAACCAGTACTGAAACGAGAATCAGCAGAGGTAATGGTATATAAATAAGAATATATCGTCGATCTGAAAAGGGAGGTAAGAGATGAATCTCTACGACCGATAACAGAGAACCTATGAAATAGACCCCGTAGAAGGAGATCACTGCATTCAAATAGGCAATACTCTCCTCACATCCCTCTGACATTCACTGCACGCTGAGAGGAAAACCGGGCTCCAACTTGCTGCGGAGCGCATATCAACGTAGAATCTAGCACAAACTTACTTCACCACCTCCATAGGAGGCAAAGTTTGTAAAACTGAATTGTGGGTGTGGTGAGGGGTGTATTTATAGGCATTTTGAGGTTTGGGAAACTTTGCCCCTCCTGGTAGGAATGTATATCCCATACGTCACTAGCTCATGGACTCTTGCTAATTACATGAAAGAAAATAGAAGAACTTATCTGTAAAGAATTTTTTCGTTGGTGTATAAAATGAAGGAGCCTGAAAAAAAGGTGTATACACGCCGGCGTGGTAGGTTTCCGAGAAACCGGAAGTGGATCCTGTGCACTAAACTGTAAGTGACGTCACTGGTGTCGCAAATTCATACGCGTTTCTTGGGTCCTATGCCCACTTCCTCAGAGATAGGATCCACCTCCATCCTTGGGCTCCTTTTATTTTTAAGAACCGGATATGCTCCAATTTTCTTTTGTTGATTACTGTCTGTGTTTGAGGGTGAAAATTTGCATAAAAAAGCGCATATTTTCGTTAGTGTTGTGTATGCCTAGGTAAAGGACTTTATTTAAGGTGTGGAATATTTAAAATAAATATACCACAAATAGAATAACCAGATACCCATATGAATATAAAACATGTGTTTAAATCTTTTTGAGAAACCACTTGTTTTATGCCTAATTTGACTTAAAAAGAAATATTCTATTTAAAATATATAATTCTGATTTTAGAGGAGAAATTATCCATAAAAATAAGAACAAAACCAAATGTAAAATCAGGACTACCAAAATAAAATGCTGAAAATATTATAAATATTAAAAGTATTTTTAAAAAAGAATATATATATAAAAATTATGATAAATTAATAATTTATAAATAAATAAATAAATAATGGAAGGCTGTATGCCATATTTTGGTGGCCTGTATATTATTTTAAAATTTCTTAATAATATTAATGGTAAGGGATCTAGTTTTATTTAGTGGAAATAGATTCTTCATAAAAAGGCTGCTAGGTCTATAGTATATATAGTATATATAGTATATATATATATATATATATATATATATATTATATATATATATCTCAAGCAGACCAAAATGTTGAATTTACTTCAATAGATATATAATATATAATTATATATCGATTGAAGTAAATTCAACATTTTGGTCTGCTTGAAATATATATATATATATATATATATATATATATTACATATATAATATATATATTCTTACGAATATTTAATATATAAATTGCACATTTTGGTTTGCTTTAGTGTGTGTGTGTGTCATAAATGTACTTTATAATTTTATATCTATTGAAGTAAATTCAACATTTTGGTCTGCTTAAGATATATATATATATATATATATATATTTATATATAACATATATAATATACTATATAAATATATTATTCTGGGACAGCTAGCAAGGATGGTAAACAACTTGGAATTGTGAAGTGCACCTCTATGTTTAAAGTTTCTTGCTGCATATATATATATATAAACATTTTGGTTCAATCAAGGACGGGACCTGGAGAGCAGATCAGACCCGTGGGTCCAGCTAACTGCATAGCCGCTGAAGAGTACAGGCAATCGTGAGGAGCCTGGGTACCGCCACACCTGTAGATACCAATGGAGTCGGTGAAGTTTGCAGATGCGGTAACAGCCGCCATCTTGTTTTTGCGGCCTGCCCGTAGGAGTCAAAGGCACGGACCACCCTGTCACACCACTCACCCGAGTCTGCCAAAAATTACTGCTCCGGATTCCCGACATCTAAGCTCCTGCACCTGATGTGTTCACCTCGCCGCAATTAGAGCCGCTTGAACAACTGTGACATCTGGCTTTCTGGCATACTTCCGAGGTCCGGGTGAGCTAATGTTTTACACACAATACAGCACATGTATCGGAGCTTCGTAGCTTTTGCCCACCCTCACTAGAGGCAGTTCTTCTGTTCAGCAGATTGAGCCTTACCTTTGGCTGTGTATATCCCCATTAACTGTACATATCAGACTGTGTGGCTTTAGAGGTCAGACCTACCCCCTTTCCTCAGTGTCCACACTTTAGTGCCTCACATCAGGGGCATATACAGACTCCCCATCCGGATATTTAGAAGAATTAACTTACCTACCTAAGCATATAACCTTATTCTAATACAGAAGACCTACCACACCCTGCAACTTTTTTTACTTGTGGACTTCTGATCAAATACTCTAAATGCACTTTGCTCTTTCTGGACTTGCTACAACTAGTTTTTGCCAGACTTTGAGGATAGTAGAAATAATTATACCCACACATTCAGGAGACCCCTTGTGTTAATTACTCTTGTATTTGAAGATTTTTTCCATACAGTCTGTTTGAAAGTGACCTGTTTATGTTTAACAGTTAACCTGTCTGTAACCTATATACCTGCTGTCTAACTTGCCCCCTGCCTCCCTGCTCCTGCCCAGCCTGTCTGGGTGGGTCACATCCCCCATCCCGTTCCCCTTCTTCGGGTCATATCTCCAATTACCCGAGGCGGGGGTCAGGTCTCCTTGAAAACTATGTAAAAGTACTGCATAAATGCCTTCCTGAGTTTTTCATTCATATTATTTGAGGTATTTCTACAAACAGTACTGTACTACATTGGTTTTACCTAGGTCCGGGTGACGTCCCTGCAGGCTCTAGGACACTAATTTCTGCCCCCTATACTCAAGTTTTTTTTGTTTGTTTTTTAATCCAGGGTCAAAGTGTAATTTTGGTAACCCTGCAATCTAATTAACAGTTAAACTTGAAATTCCCCTTTACCCTTTCTGTCCCTAGGTCGTATTACCCAACCAAACAATGCCTTACGCTGCTTAGAGGTCCGCCGCCGCCACTCTCCTTCCACAGACAGACTGAGAGCGTTGCAAATGTTTTGGGGCGGTACTAGACACTGTGACGCGGTGCACGCCAGCGGCTGAGCACACCGCAAAGTCCAACAAACCAAGGTAGGCAGCACTCAAGGGAAATATTTTTTCAAATAAAATCCAATGCTTTATTACAATAGTTAAAAGAACACATTCCAAAAGATGGAGGACAGAAAACAAGACATTCTACCTATTACCCAACCAACCCTCTTCCCTGACATTAAGAAGATTCCTCTCTAGCCACCTACTTACTTACCATGGCCTAGTAGCCCTGACAGGGTGCCACCTACCCCTGCTCCACAGCAACAATATGTAAAAGTAGGGCAATCTTTCTCATCTAACGTGCCCTCTACAGCGTAACCTTATTGTGCACATAACTCACTTTTGTACTCTTAGGAAACTGGTCTTAGCATCTCTAAAGATGCCTCATACCTCTAGGAGACAGGTGAAGACCCCAACGGCCGCCAAGAAAACAGTTTACGACCATTTCACTAAATCTGGAAAGGAACCTACCATGGACCCAAATGCAGAACTTAGTGACGCTGAATCACTTGATGAAGAATCTCAGTCAAGCTCACGCTCTGCAGCTCCATCACATCATTTTATCACAAAATCTACTTTACAGAAGATGCTAGCTAACCAGACACGCTCTATCACTCAAGAGATCCAGTGTAATTCCACAGAATTGAAAAAAGGATATCTCTGAGATAGGAGAGTGCATGCCCTCGAACGTAAACAAGATGATATGGCGGTCGATTAGACCAGCTTTCTCTCTTACACGGAAAATCTAGCAGAACAGCTAACACAACTGGAGTTTAAAATGGCTGATATCGAAGACAGATCCTGTAGGAATAACATTAGTTTCAGAGGCATTCCGGAGAGTGTTGGGACAACTGACTTACAAGATTTCTTAAGAGAACTCTATGGAAAGAGCTCATAGAGCCTTGAGGTCCAGATCTGTACTGATGGATAAACCCAGAGACGTGATAGTCTGCTTTCATAGTTACAGCTACAAAGAAAGGTTGATGCAGGCGGCGTTCAAGAAACCTCCCCTTTCGGAGAAATTCAGAGATGTTCAACATTTGCCAGATCTCCCTGTGCACACTCTGCAATACCGTAAAACCTACCAACCGATCACCTCTGTTTTTCGAAAAGCAAATATTAAATATCGATGGGACCACTCAACCAACCTGGTTGTTACAAGAGACAACCCAACCCTTGTGATATCCTCTCTCCACCAGGGACTAGCTCTCCTCACGTCTTGGGGTCTTCATTCGGAACTACCTCCTCCACATCCAATTATACATCCAAAACAGAGTGTCTTGGCTCCTGAGTGGACTAGCAAGGAACAAAGAGCAAAAAAGCCGAAAACCATGCCACTTCAGGGGCTCACCTGAACTCCACCTTATCTGATCCTCTCCCCTGTGGAGATGTCACACTCTAGAGGATTGAACTTACTTACCATGGAAAATGCCTAAAATTAGTGAACGTTTATATGTTTGTACACACTTGACAACACTTTTCTTGTATATGTTTATTTTGATTGCACTATTTAATCTTGTTCCTCTTATTGTATTTTCTCAATTATAGGATAGAAACTTATGTCTGCGGAGTAGGGTTAGCGTGGTTAACCTCTGTTTCTTACTGCTGTTGTCTCCCCCCCCAATAGAAACCCACACTAGGGTTCCACTGCAGTGGACTATTTCCACCAAGTCCCACATCCCTTCCCTATATTCCTCTATCGTTTCCTTACCTAAAATCTCCTCCCATGTAACTTTCCTTCTCTGATTCCTATTACCCACTACTGGCTATTGCCAACTGCTAGAGATGCACAACTCCCAATAAACATGTCTATTCTCAAACTATTGACGCATAATGCTAGAGGTCTAAACTCCTCACATAAACGTAGCCTACTGGCGAGGTCTCTTAAATTTCACAATCCCGATGTCGCCTTCCTACAGGAGACACATTGGACACCTGATAACTCCCATCATACAATATCTAAAGACTACACAGTGTTAGAGTATGCCCCTTTCTCCAAAAAAGCTAGAGGCACCGCAGTACTAATCCATAAGAAAATTGCCTTTGAGCAAATTCAGGTCATTTAAGACCCCCATGCCAGATTCCTAATTCTAGTCTGTAAACTAGATAATGTTCACTACACACTAGCGTCTATTTACCTCCCTAATTCTCTTCAACCTAAATATTTAAAGCGAACATTACTCGCGGTAGACTGAGTTAAAATTGGCAGAGTCATATTAGCAGGGGATTTTAATATGATATGGGATCCTAACCTCGATAGAAAAGCTAACAAAGGTAATCATCGGACTCCCCACACAGCACAACTCGCGAACAAGCTTTGACATACCATGACTCTATCTAACTATTATGACATATGGAGATCCTTACATCCCAGAGACAGGGACTATATTCATTTCTCCCATCCACACAAAACATATACCAGGCTGAATCATATTTTCTGCTCTGCGGAAACTCTAGATTCTGTTAAAAGTGCTAAAATATCCTTGTGCCCCTGGTCAGATCATGACTTTGTCATAGTTGACCTACACTCAACAGAAAATTCTGGTATAAAACCCGCCTGGCGCTTCCCTCACCATGTCCTTTCGGATGTTCCTTTTTAGAGAGGAGCTAAGGAAGGATATTATGTTCTATTCCCAAACAAATTATAACAAGCTGGTTCGGGACAACACACTTTGGGGAGCCGCTAAGGCCACGCTCAGGGGTCTCATCATTAGGAGGCAGGCCTACTTGAAAAAACAATCAAGTCTATCCCTAGCCCAATCCCATATTGAACTACAACACCTAGAACTCGCTAATCATTCCACACCCTCAACTTCTACCACAGACCAAATCACGAATCTAAGAAACCATATTTGTCAACTTGTATTAAAGCGCACTCAATCCAACCTTCTAAAACTGAAACAACTCTTCTACCACAAGAGTAACAAAGCTGAAACCCTCTTACTCAATAAACTAAGACACAGGACAAGTACCACCCGAATACATCAAATACATTTTGGGAATCAGACTTTCCAACTACCTTCCAAAATAGGCACGTGTTTTGCAACATTTTATTCCAAACTATATAATATAGAAAAGACTATAGGACATACATCAGCTACCCCTTCAGATGTTCGAGCATTCTTAGACACCCTGAAATTTCCAACTCTCCTAGACGAACACCGCAAATCCCTTACGGCACCTTTCACACTCAGAGAAATAATAAAAATATAAAAGCTTTTAAAACTCCAGGCCCGGATGGGTATCCTGCGCATTTCTACAAAATATACATTAATGAGCTCTCACCTTTGCTTCTTAGGTTTTTTTTTTAACTTAGCCAAGGAGGAAGGCAAGTTCGCCAGAGAATTCTTAGAAGCTACGATTGTAGCCATTCCGAAGCCCTTAAAAGATCCGTCCCTTTGCTCTAGTTATAGGCCAATTTCTCTTATAAACCTAGATGTTAAAATCTATGCCAAATTATTAGCCAATCACATATCCCTATTGCTCCCCCACCTTTTTGACTTAGACCAAGTGGGGTCTGTACCCAATCACGAAGGCCCTTTTAACACTAGGCAGCTACTCAATATCCTTACCTAATCTACCAGACTTAATAGACCTTTCTCTGTCATCTCACTAGACGCGGAGAAAGCATTTGATTGAGTCCGCTGGAGTTACTTATGGGAAGTTCTTAAAACATTTGGATTCCCAGAGAAAATCCTAATAGCCGTTCAAGCGATATATTCTACTCCTACAGCAACAGTCAAAGGCTTAGGATATCACTCGCCCCTATTTTCAATCTCTAATGGAACTAGACAGGGCTGCCCCCTTTCACCCCTGTTGTTTGCTTTGGCAATTGAACCTCTAGCAGAAAAAATTAGGTCAGATAAACATATAGACGGAATTACTCTACATGGTACAAATCATAAAATAGCTCTTTTTGCAGACGATGTCAAATTTTTTTCATCAGACCCAATGTCCTCATTCCCCAAACTTAAGGACATTCTTGAACACTTCGGAAATATGTCCTTTTATAAATTGAATTTATCTAAAACTGAAATTTTTACATGGGTTATCCCTCAAAACGTAGTTTAAAATTTTCAATCCCGATATAAAGTAAATTGGGTTAATAACTTTGTTACGCACCTAGGAGTGAAGATCTCGCATAATATACCTCAGATAAGCAAAGACAATTATCTCCCCTTGATATCCGAGTTGAACACATCAGACTGAAAAGTTTTCTGACCACTTGGGGTTTCAAACCTGAAGTGTCCCGTCCTCGCACACTTTGGGAAACCGTATGGCAACAGGGTAATAGACTATGCAAACCTCTATCTCTACACTACTCCCTGATAGGTAACACAGAGTGTGAAAAAAAGCTACCCCATCTGCATAAATAGGAGCTATATCTAAACACTACCATCCCTCTACAAACCTGGCAACGGATTCTAGCCTGTACTAAAAAAGTACTACATTGTGTCACTTTATTTGAGACCTACTACAAGCTACTGACACACTGGTACTACACCCCCACAAGACTAGCCAAAATGTATGGCTCCACCTCACCTATGTGCTGGCGAGATTGCGGACATATAGGAAATACAATGCACATCTGGTGGGAATGTCCAAAATTGACGCCTTTATGGAACACTTGCTTTCATGTGTTACTTGGAATGGGAATAACCCTCCCTAAGACCCCCGCCAGTGCCCTCCTCCACATCAGGACCCATACCCTCCCCAAACATCAAGCTTACTTATGTATATATTTCCTCACTGTGATCAAGGCAGCAATTACCAAATCTTGGAAAAGCATCTCTCCTCCAAGTTGGCCCATGATTCTAAATTCAATGGCATACATCTACACAATGGAGAAAAGCATATTCTACACCTTAAATAAGTCAGACCTCTTTGAGCTTATCTGGGCAGACTTGGGAGCAAGATATGACACCTCTTGGCCACCCAACGCCTTAGTCAGCACCTAAAAACTTAAACACTAGACAATATTGACCTCCCCCACCTTGACCCTTATCCCTCCCCTTTTACCTCATCCCATTCTTCCCTCTTCTACCTAAATCATCCTTTCCCATTATCTAACATGCTGGATAATACTATTTCTAAGTATGACATATGTCTGAGGCCTACTTACCAGTTGTACTCTTTTCATGTGCTTGAGTTCAGGGGCCTACGAGCCACCCATATTATTATGCTTTTTGACTCTCTCAAAAAAAAAACAAAAAAAAAAGCCACCACTGCTCTACTGAAGAGACTGATGTAGACTACGGCCAAACCTGCTCTGCTTTAAAATAATAAACTCTTGATTGAAGAATTCTTCTTACAGACACCTAAACTTTACCACCTCCTTGCTTTTAACGTAGGCAAAGAGAATGACTGGGGTTTGAGGGAAGGGAGGTGATATTTAATAGCTTTGCTGTGATGCTCTTTGCCTCCTACTGCCAGGAGTGATATTCCTAATAGTAATTAGAGATGATCCGTGGACTCACCGTGTCATTAGAAAGAAATATGTATGCTAGACTGAAGTTCCAAGGAACCGCCAGAGCATCTATCATGAAAACCTGTGGATCCCTTGACCTTGAGCCGTACCTCAGAAGTTTGGCATTCTGTCGAGAAGCCATGAGATCCAGTTCTGGCTGCCCCCAATTGAGGATTAAACTGGAAAATACTTCCGGATGGAGTTCCCACTCCCCCGGATGAAAGGTCTGACGGCTCAGAAAATTGGAATCACAATTGTCCACTCCTGGATGTGGATTGCAGAAAGACAACAGTTGTGAGACTCCGCCCACTGGATTATCCGGGCCACCTCTGTCATGGCCAAGGAACTCCGAGTTCCCCCCTGGTGGTTGATGTACGCCACCGAAGTTATGTTGTCCGACTGGAACCTGATAAACCGGGCTATGGCTAACTGAGGCCAGGCTAGTAGAGCATAGAAAATCACTCTCAACTCTAGAATATTTATAGGGAGAACTGACTCCTCCCGAGTCCAAAGACCCTGAGTCTTCAATGACCCCCAAACAGCTCCCCAACCACCACAGAAGAGAGTCCCTTATCACCTGATCCAGATCTATTTGCGGAGACAGATCTGCATAGTCCCTGTTCCATTGTCTTAATATGCATAACTGCAGAGGTCTGAGATGGAAGCGAGCAAAACGGAATGACGTCCATGGAAGCTACCATCAGACCAATAATCTCCATACATAAAGCCACTGACGGCCGAAGAGAGAACTGAAGGACAAGACAGGAGTCGAAGATCTTTGTTTTTCTGACCTCAGTCAGAAATATCTTCATTAATAGGGAGTCCATTATGGTCCTCAAAAACACTACTCTTGTGGTTGGAATCAGGGAACTTTTTCCCAGATTCACCTTCCAACCGTGGGAGCGAAGGAAAGACAACAAGATCTTCATATGAGAGTTTGCTTGTTGAAAAGACGGCACCTGAAACAGAATGTCATCTAGATAAAGCGCTACTGCAATGCCCCGAGACCGGATAACTGCCAAAAGAGCCCCCAGGACTTTTGAGAAAATTCTTGGAGCTGTGGCAAGGCCAAATGGAAGAGCCATAAACTGAAAATGATTGTCTAAGAAAGCGAACCTTAGAAACTTGTGATGATTCCTGTGAATGGGAACATGAAGGTACGCATCCTTTAAGTCTATGGTTGTCATAAACTGACCCTCTTTAACCAAAGGAAGAATGGAACGTATAGTCTTCATCTTGAAGGACAGTATTCTGAGGAACTTACTAGAAGAAAATAAGAGAAGGCGCCACAATAGTGTGAAATCCGTGGTATATCGTCCCCCCGCAAACAGTGAATATCACTTACTAGATATAAAGCACTTGAGAAGTGCCACAGGTACAGGCTTGACTATTAATAGCTGCCCAGCAAGCTATCTCCACGGACTGTAGATCAACAAGCAGATTTCAGCGTCTCAGTCTCATGTGCATTCTGAGGAACTTGTTTAAACATTTTAGGTCTAAAATAGGTCTGAAAGTCCCCTCTTTCTTGGGAACCACAAAGAGATATGAATAAAAACCCAGACCCTGTTTCTGCAGAGGAACTGGAACTATAACTCCCAGGGAAAAAAGATTATTGATACAACTTAAGAACGCCTCTCTCTTTATCTGGTCTACAGATAATCTTGAGAGAAGAAACCTGCCTCTGGGAAGAAAAGTCTTGAATTCTATCTTATACCCCTGAGATACAATTTCCACGGCCCACAGGTCTGGGATATCTCGTATCCAAGCCTGAGCAAATTGAGAAAGCCTGCACCCTACTGGATCCATTCCTGGATCGGAGGCAGAGCCTTTATGCTGACTTGGAGTCAGTCGCAGGCTTCTCAGACAGTTTCCCCTTGTTCCAAGACTGACCAGACTTCCAGGAAGACTTAGATAGTTCCTGCTTTGAAGAGGAAGCGGAGGGTTTACCTATAAAGTTATGAAAGGAACGAAAATTACTCTTACATCCTTTCTGCTTACTCTTTCTATCCTGATGAAGAAAAGATCCCTTTCCTACTGTGATATCCAAGATTATTTTAACCAAACCAGGCCCAAACAAGGTCTTACACTTGTAGGGAATAGCTAATAACTTAGATTTAGAAGAAACATCCACAGACCAGGATTTTAACCAAAGGGCTCTGCGAGCTAGAACCGCAAAACCAGAAATGTAATGACTTAATGACCTGTAAGGAAGCATCCGTAATAAAAGAATTGGCTAATTTAAGGGCCTTAATCCTGTCTGGGTTTCCTCAAGAGTATCTGTCTGAATAGAATCAGACAAGGCATCAAACCAGTAAGCTGCAGCACTGGTAACAGTAGCAATACACACTGCAGGCTGCCATTGAAAACCTTGGTGACTTAAATTTTCTTTAATAATGCCTCCAATTTCTTATCCATTGGAACCTTAAAAGAACAACTATCCTCTATGGGAATAGTGGTCCTCTTAGCCAAAATGGAAATAGCTCCTTCCACCTTAGGAACCGTTTGCCAAGATTCCTTAACAGAGTCAGCTATAGGAAACATCTTCATAAAAATAGGAGATGGAGAAAAAGGAATACCAGATCTCTCCCATTCTCGTGCAATAATCTCAGAAGCACGATCGGGAACAGGAAATACCTCCACCGCAGAGGGAACATCAAAATACTTGTTCAGCTTAGTAGACTTCTTAGGGTTAACAACGATAGTAGTATTGGAATCATCTAAGGTAGCCAAAACCTCCTTAAGTAACAAGCGGACACAACTTTAGCATCAGCAGAAGAAATTATACTGCCTGAGTCCGAAATTTTACCGTCAGATGCACCCGAAGAATTTTCATTCTGAGAGGAAATACTATGATTAGCCACCTCAGGATCAGAAACCTTACCTACTGTTTCTTTAAATTTCCTTTTGCGTTTTCCCTGCAGCATACCGCAGAAGATACCTGGGCAGCAATATCTTGCAAAGTGACTCCAGACAAAGTATGAGAGGAAACGTAGGGCACTTTATGTGCAGATGAATAGGATTGGGACGCTTGATAAGAAAGCTGCGGAACATCTGAAACAGGAGGTTCCTGAACAGAATCCGCATTAGATAATGATGGCTCAGGTTGAAAAAGTCTATTTCTTTAAGCTAAAGTTCTTTCAATACATGAAGAACAAAAAGGTACTGGGGGTTCCACCTGGGCATCAAAACATAGGCTATATGTAACATCCTGCACAGCCTCCTGATCCATAATACAAACATTTTTTTTTTTATCTTTTAACAAAAGATATAACACGGAACAAAACTGTATTAAATTAAATGTTCCCTTTCAATAACCAAATCAAGAAAACATACCCCAGGCAATTAATGAGGTGCCCTACCTGTCCTGAAACCCACAGCAAACTGAGGAAAAAACGATCCTGTTTACAATCCGGATTCCAGAGAAGCTAAAACGGCAAGAAGCAATCAAAGCAGCAGAGACATCTGAATCCACTCTACTATAAACTCCCTCTTCCTCTACCTTTCTCAGATACCCTATTATACTTCAGCGACAACAATACAGTGTAAAGGGTGAAGAAAGTGGACCATCTGAAGTATATGCTCTCATTTCTCATTTTTTAGCTTAATTTTTTTTTTTCCTTTTTAATCACTTTTTTCTAAAAATCTCCCAATCGATTAGCTTACTTCTGGATTGGTAATGAAAGGCAAGTTGATGCATAGATACCCTACATACCTTTCTACCTTATGAAATATAGACAATATGGGGGAACTATGCAATTATCTATAACATTATCTTTACTTTTATCCTTTATTCTCATATCTCTTTTTATTTTAATTTTATTTTAATATATATATATATATTTCTCATTTCTATTTATTTCTTACATTATTTGGAATATTGGAATGTGCCATTACCTATTAATATATTAATGTATTATTTTATCAATTTATTCCCATTTTTATCATTCTTTATGAAACCACCGATCTTAGATTAACAATCACAACTGGTAATCTTAGCTGTTAATTTTAGTGAGCGACATAATTTATTTTAATCTAGGTATGTCAAAGATACATTGAATCATCGGTACTTTTACGCTCAAGGTTTTGGGGCGTAATGATTGGGTACACGATATCAACAACCTTTGGCCCATTGGCTAAAAAGTAAGGCTGGGTTAACCAAACCTCTAGCCTAGAAACCTATCATTATCAAGCCGGTTTACCGAATGTTGCTGATATATATATAATAATAATATAGCCATACGGGATTGAAGTTGCTCACGCATGCGCTCTATGTCGTGTTAGACGCCGACATGGGCTTTATAAACTGTGCTACTTTGTATCATAATATACACCTGAGGAAACGGTCTTAGAAACCGGGAAACGCGTTGTGAAAAGATTTGTTTTAAATTAAACATTTTATATATTACAAGTAGCACGGCATATCAGTTTTTTATCTGCCAATTTGATGTCATTTTTGAGAGTGAATCCTGAGGCGGTTTCGGAGATATCTTGAATATTTTGTTTATGCCCAGAGGAATACTTGTGAACACAGTGATCTGGACAGCTGATAAGTGTCCAGGAGGTCTTTGTGGCACTTCTCAAGTGTCCTATATCTCGTGAGTACATTTCATACTTTGCGCATCTGTCATTGTTCTCACTGATACACACTATTGTGGCACTTCTGTGTTTTTCTTTTGTATAGCTTGACACTGGAGAAATATAGGCCAACACAGCTAGCTGGACGGCTGCTAATTGTTCAGAAGGCACATGTGGCACTTCTTAAGTGCTGAAAATCTTGTAAGTAAGATTAATTTGGGGTTTTGGCCTCTTATAGCTTAAACGGTACACACTATTTGGCGCCTCTTCTCTCCTTCTTTTTAATAGAACTTGCGACTGCCAACATCGATCTGGAATGAGTTTGCTGCCTGGAGGATTGTGAAATATCTCCTAAAGTGTGGACTTTCTTTGCAATATCTGCATTTGAGATGGTTATATCATTTTTTATCTATTATTTCTCTTATTGAGACGGATATATCACTTTTAACTTGCAATTTATTAATATTGTTAGGTTATATTTCTGAGTAGTCTGGACACTACCACACATTTAATATAAGGTTTTAGTGCACATCACTCAAACACTAATTATATATATATATATATATATATATATTTTTTTATTTTTTTTGCAGAAAATTTTGAGGGCGCATCTGATTTTTATTTTTTATTTTATCCTTATGATCACTTGGCCATTGTCAGAGAGCGACCTTTAATCAAACTTTTATACTCAGCACATTATAAATTAGTGCATTTATTTTTGAGCACCTTTTAGCAACTTGCACTGAATATAACAGTCGAATAACACTGATTATATTCCACAGCATTGACAATTAAAAATTATATATTGTTTTAAATTTGGGTATCAGTACATATTAAGATGCAAAGTAAAGAACAGAGGATCAATTTTCGGCACACACTTAGTAATTTAGACACTCCACTTGAGGAACTCTCTAGAGAAGATGAGGAACTTACTTTCACACAACTTTTACATAAATTAGAAGAAGCTTTAAAGTGTGAACACAGACACTGGTGGGATATTGACACTTTAAAGAAATATAAAGCAAAAGGTCATATACCGAGAGGATTAAGATTATCCAAAGTTTGTTCCTTTACACATGATAATGATTTAACTACCAAATGGCAAGACGAATTGACAAATTGTTCACTAAAATTGATAGATTTACTAATAGATTTTAGAAGTACTCTTTTAGCCAACATAGAAACTGAGATTGAAAAATTACAATCATTACTGACAAAATATGAACATCCTGAGTATACTGATAAAATCAAGGAGGTAACAGAAAAATCTGATTCATTCCAAAAGAAACTAATTAAAATAAAAATAAAAAAACTAGCAAGAGATGAATAATGACACCATAGGTGAAACAGTGAATTCTACTCTAGAGGGAAGTTCTTCACTGATAAATCAGAAAGATCCTATCGTTATTAATTCCCCAAAATGGGATAAGGTATATTATAAAAAACCCAAGGATAAAAAGAAAAATGTAGCTTTTAAAGGGGGCTATAATTTCAATAATGAAAATAATTGGAAAACAGGACATCAATCAGCTAGTGGGTTTAAAGAAAATTATACCCTTAGAAGGAAAGAATCAGAGAGCCATTTTGGGAATTATGGTTATAATAGTAATAGGAGAAGAACTGACTCCCCAAATTTTCGACAGGAGTCTAGAGAGTTTAATACTAGAAATTATGATGAACAGAATATATTCCACCAACCTTATAAACATAGGTTTGAAAATAGGGAGAATCTCTATGAACCTGAAAATTCTCAGGTTTTTCAGATGCACAAACAACAGAACTATTATCAGTCGAAACAGAAACGGATGCCTATGCACCTGAAACAGTTAGACAGAACTCCAATAAGAGAAGAATACATTCCCTTATCAACCTCAAAAAAAAGAAGCTACGCAAGCGTGGCCGCAGAGGCAGAGCAAAATCAACCAAAAAACAAAAACTTGCGAAGATGAAGGAAGGTATTTTTAATTTATCCAGCCACATTTTAACTAATGAAGAAATTTGTGTTTTAAGTAGAGGGCTTTCATTTTGTCCCTCCAATAAACACAGTATGTTTGAATTATTTGTTGACCTCAATAGGTTTGTTAGAAAGTTAAATCTACAAAGATATTTCTGTGACAATAAATTGAAGTCAACAAATCAGATTCCGATAATCACAGATGATATGCCTGAACGACCAGTTAGAGATATTGTGTTTTGTGATCCTGAAGATTTTTGTGACTCCTTATTCGATGATTACATACATTCCAATCTAGCCCCCAAATCCAATTACAATCCCCCCACTACATGTCCAAATATTACTCTTTTTCAAAATATAGTGTTAGAAGAGTTTCGAGCAATGAATAATCAGATTACTAAACATAATTAGAATATATTTGAATACAAAGCACTCTCTAATCTTGCCCGAAATAATGATTTGGTCATCAGGCAGATGGACAAGGGGGGAGGTGTAGTTTTACAGGATATGTCAGATTATATTGCTGAAGCCAATAGGATTTTGTTAGATCCATGTTATTATAGGGAACTAACTTTCAACCCCACTTTGACGTATATGGTCAAACTCACCAAATTAATTGATAGGGGTTTTTCAGAAGGGATTTTGAATAAAAAGGAGAGAGATTATCTGGTTCCCACATCACCAAATTTGGCCTATTATTACCATCTCCCGAAAATCCATAAGGATTCAAGTTGTCCACCAGGGAGACCCATTATTTCTGGTATAGGCAATCTAACATGTAATTTATCAGAATATGTGGACACCTATCTCAAAAAAACAGTAATGGGTTTGGCATCATATATTAAAGATACTCCAGACCTTATATCTAAAATCTCTAAAGTTGAAAAAGCAGGTCGTAATTTAATTTGGTGTACTTGTGATGCATCCTCCCTATATTCAAATATAGATCATAATTTAGGATTGGACGCAGTAGATGAATTTCTAAAAAGGGACCAATATCTACCTTCCAACCAAAGGCAATTTTTATTGGAGGCTATATCTTTTGTGTTGAAACACAACTATTTTGTCTATCAGGAAAGGTTTTTTTTACAGATCAAGGGAACGGCCATGGGCACCAGGTTTGCCCCCAGTTTTGCCAACTTATTTATGGGGATATTTGAAGAAAAATATATTTATAATTCCCCACTGGGGGCGAACCTGGTGTTTTATGGCCGTTTCATTGACGATCTATTATTAATTTGGAATGGTACAGAGGAAACCATCCAAAAATTTATTTTATCATTGAACAATAACAGTATGGGTTTGAATTTTACATCCAATATAAATAGGAATAGTATAGAATTTCTGGATTTAGTTTTAAGCTGGGACAATAGTGGACATGTGATTACCAAAACATTTTTTAAGTCAGTGGACACAAATAGCTATTTAAATTTTAAAAGTAACCATTACAAAGCTTGGGTGAAAAATATACCCTATAACCAATTTTCTAGGGTGCGTAGGAATTGTACTTTCCTAAATACATTTGATGACCAGGCAGATATTCTAAGGTCCAGATTTCTAGAAAAAGGTTATCCTAGTGAATTGGTAGAAGAAGGATATAGAAAGGCTAGAACTAAAGATAGGGAAGATTTCTTTACTAACAAAAATAATGGGGTTGTAGATAATCGAAAAATTTGAGATTTATAACCAAATTCACGAGTAATCATAATAAGATTAAACATATTTTACGGAAACATTGGTATATTCTACGCAATGATTGCATTCTAAAAAATATTCTAGATGATTTTCCTATATGTACTTTCAAGAGAGCTCCGACTTTAAAAAATAAATTAGCCCCAAGCAAAGTGGTCATGAATAAATACATCCAAGGGAAAAGTATGAAGGTAAATAGGGGAAATTGGCCCATTGGTAAAAGGTTTTTTTTTTTAGATGTAATCGACCTAATTGTGGCCTTTGTAGTTACACTTCAGGAAGCAGGCTAAAATTTCAATCTTTTTCCACGAAGGAAGAATTTGAGATAAATTCTAGATTTACTTGCGACTTGTGTTATGTGGTATATCTTCTTGAATGTCAATGTGGGGTTCAATATATAGGGAGGTCCTCACAACCCCTTAAGAAAAGATGGGGAGAACATAACAGAAACATAAAGAAAGGGATTATGAATCATAGTGTTCCAAGACATAGCATCCATTGTCATGATGGACAAACTGATACTTTTGTATTTATCCTCTGGAATATATTGCTCCCAAATGGGGTAGAAATAGGCTAGTTCACCTTAGACAGAGAGAGACATTTTGGATCTGGAAGCTTAAGACCCTTGTACCACATGGTCTGAATGAGAATATAGACATGGCTGCTTTCAATTGATATCTATATCAGGGATCAGTCATGACAGAGGCATGAATAACAGAATTTATGTTTACCTGATAAATTTCTTTCTCCTACGGTGTGTCCGGTCCACGGCTTCATCCTTACTTGTGGGAATATTCTCTTCCCCTACAGGAAATGGCAAAGGGAGCACACAGCAAAAGCTGTCCATATAGCCCCCCCTGTGGCTCCACCCCCCAGTCATTCGACCGACGGTTAGGAGAAAAAGGAGAAACTATAGGGTGCTGTGGTGACTGTAGTGTACAGAAATAACATTTTTTAAACCTGACTAAAAAGCCAGGGCGGGCCGTGGACCGGACACACTGTAGGAGAAAGGAATTTATCAGGTAAACATAAATTCTGTTTTCTCCTACATTGGTGTGTTCGGTCCACGGCTTCATCCTTACTTGTGGGAACCAATACCAAAGCTTTAGGACACGGATGAAGGGAGGGAACAAGTCAGGTAACCTAAACGGAAGGCACCACAGCTTGCAAAACCTTTCTCCCAAAAATAGCCTCCGAAGAAGCATAAGTATCGAATTTGTAAAATTTGGCAAAAGTATGCAGAGAAGACCAAGTCCCTGCCTTACAGATCTGATCAACAGAAGCCAGGTTCTTGAAGGCCCATGTGGAGTGAGCTGTAATTCGTTCAGGAGGCTGCCGTCCGGCAGTCTCATAAGCCAATCGGATGATGCTTTTCAGCCAAAAGGAAAGAGAGGTAGCAGTTGCTTTCTGCCCTCTCTTCTTACCAGAATAAACGACAAACAAGGATGATGTCTGTCTGAAATCCTTTGTTGCTTCTAAATAGAATTTTAAAGCATGGACCACATCTAAGTTGTGTAACAAACGTTCCTTCTTCGAGACTGGATTCGGACACAGAGAAGGAACAACTATTTCCTGGTTAATATTCCTGTTGGAAACCACTTTTGGAAGAAAACCAGGTTTGGTACGCAAAACAACCTTACCTGTATGGAATACCAGATAGGGTGAAGTACACTGCAAAGCAGACAATTCAGAAACTCTTCTAGCAGAAGAAATAGCAACCAAAAACAGAAATTTCCAAGATAGTAACTTAATATCTATGGAATGTAAAGGTTCAAACGGAACCCCTTGAAGAACTGAAAGAACTAAGTTTAGACTCCATGGAGGAGTCATGGGTCTGTAGACAGGCTTGATTCTGACTAAGGCCTGTACAAACGCCTGTACATCTGGCACTGCTGCCAGACATTTGTGCAACAAAACAGACAGAGCAGATATCTGTCCTTTAAGAGAACTCGCTGACAACCCTTTATCCAAACCCTCTTGGAGAAAGGAGAGTACCCTAGGAATTTTAATTTTACTCCAAGAGAATCCCTTGGATTCGCACCAACAGATATATTTTTTCCATATCTTATGGTAAATTTTCCTAGTCACAGGTTTTCTGGCTTGGACCAGAGTATCTATAACTGAATCTGAAAACCCACGCTTAGATAAAATCAAGCGTTCAATTTCCAAGCAGTCAGTTGCAGAGAGACTAGATTTGGATGTTCGAATGGACCTTGTACTAGAAGATCCTGTCTCAAAGGTAGCTTCCATGGTGGAGCCGATGACATATTCACCAGGTCTGCATACCAAGTACTGCGTGGCCACGCAGGAGCTATCAGAATCACCAAGGCCTTCTCCTGTTTGATCCTGGCTACAAGCCTGGGAAGGAGAGGGAACGGTGGAAACATATAAGCTAGGTTGAACGACCAAGGCGCCACCAATGCATCCACAAGTGTCGCCTTGGGATCCCTGGATCTGGACCCGTAGCGAGGAACCTTGGAGTTCTGACGGGACGCCATCAGATCCATGTCTGGAATGCCCCATAGTCGAGTTAACTGGGCAAAGACCTCCGGGTGGAGTTCCCACTCCCCCGGATGGAAAGTCTGACGACTCAAATAATCCGCCTCCCAGTTGTCTACTCCTGGGATGTGAATTGCAGATAGGTGGCAGGAGTGATCCTCCACCCATTTGATGATCTTGGATACCTCTCTCATTGCCAAGGAACTCTTTGTTCCCCCCTGATGATTGATGTACGCTACAGTCGTCATGTTGTCCGACTGAAATCTTATGAATCTGGCCTTCGCTAGTTGAGGCCAAGCCAGGAGCGCATTGAATATCGCTCTCAGTTCCAAAATGTTTATCGGGAGAAGAGACTCTTCCCGAGACCATAGACCCTGAGCTTTCAGGCAGTCCCATACCGCGCCCCAGCCTAAGAGACCTAAGAGTCTGCGGAAACTCATTCCCTGAGACAGGTGATCTTGAGTCAACCACCAGCAGAGTGAGTCTCTGGTTAACTGGTCTACTTGAATCTGGGGAGACAAGTCTGCATAATCCCTATTCCACTGTTTGAGCATGCACAGTTGTAATGGTCTTAGATGAATTCGAGCAAAAGGAACCACGTCCATTGCTGCAACCATTAATCCTATTACCTCCATGCACTGAGCTATGGAAGGCTGAGGAATAGATTGAAGAACTTGACAAGCGTTTAGAAGCTTTAACTTTCTGACCTCTGTCAGAAAAATCTTCATTTCTACAGAATCTATTATTGTTCCTAGAAAAGGAACCCTTGTGGACGGGGACAGGGAACTCTTTTCTATGTTCACCTTCCACCCGTGAGACCTGAGAAAGGCTAAAACAATGTCTGTATGAGCCTTTGCTTTAGAAAGGGACGACGCTTGGATTAGAATGTCGTCTAGGTAAGGTGCTACAGAAATGCCCCTCGGCCTTAGAACCACCAGAAAGGACCCTAGTACCTTTGTGAAAATTCTGGGAACAGTGGCTAAACCGAATGGAAGAGCCACAAACTGGTAATGTTTGTCCAGAAAGGCGAACCTTAGGAACTGATGGTGATCTTTGTGGATCGGAATATGCAGGTACGCATCCTTTAAGTCCACGGTAGTCATATATTGACCCTCCAGGATTGTTGGTAAGATCGTCCGAATGGTTTCCATTTTGAATGATGGAACTCTGCGAAATTTGTTTAGGATTTTTAAATCCAGAATTGGCCTGAAAGTTCCCTCTTTTTTGGGAACTACAAACAGGTTTGAGTAAAAACCCAGACCTTGTTCCGCTGTTGGAACTGGGTGTATCACTCCCATCTTTAGTAGGTCTCCTACGCAATGTAAGAATGCCTGTCTCTTTATCTGGTCTGAAGATAAGCGAGACATGTGGAACCTTCCCCTTGGAGGGAGTTCCTTGAACTCTAGAAGATACCCCTGAGAGACTATTTCTAGTGCCCAGGGATCCGGAACATCTCTTGCCCAAGCCTGAGCAAAGAGAGAAAGTCTGCCCCCTACTAGATCCGGTCCCGGATCGGGGGCCACCCCTTCATGCTGTCTTGGTAGCAGCAGCAGGCTTCTTGGCCTGTTTACCCTTGTTCCAGCCTTGCAATGGTTTCCATGCTGGTTTAGGCTGGGAAGCGTTACCCTCTTGTCTAGAGGCTGTAGAATTTGGTGCCGGTCCGTTCCTGAAATTGCGAAAGGAACGAAAATTAGATTTGTTTTTAGCCTTGAAAGGTCTATCCTGTGGGAGGGCATGGCCCTTTCCCCCAGTGATGTCTGAAATAATCTCCTTCAATTCTGGCCCGAAAAGGGTCTTACCTTTGAAAGGAATATTAAGCAATTTTGTTTTGGACGACACATCCGCCGACCAAGATTTTAGCCAAAGCGCCCTGCACGCCACTATTGCAAAACCTGAATTTTTCGCCGCTAATTTTGCCAATTGAAAAGCGGCATCCAAAATAAAGGAATTAGCCAACTTTAGTGCGTGAATTCTGTCCATGACTTCATCCTTTTGGAGCGAATTTTCTAGTTCCTCGAACCAAAAAGACGCCGCCGTGGTGACAGGAATAATACACGAAATCGGTTGAAGAAGGAAACCTTGCTGAACAAATATCTTTTTAAGCAATCCTTCCAATTTTTTATCCATAGGATCTTTGAAAGCACAACTGTCCTCAATAGGGATAGTTGCGCGCTTGGCTAACGTTGAAACTGCCCCCTCTACCTTAGGGACCGTTTGCCATGCGTCCCTTCTGGGGTCGACAATGGGGAATATTTTCTTAAATATAGGAGGGGGAACAAAAGGTACACCTGGCTTCTCCCACTCTTTAGTCACTATGTCCGCCACCCTCCGATCACCAAAGTATCACAATCATCAAGAGTAGCTAGCACCTCCTTAAGCAGAGCGCGGAGATGTTCTAGCTTAAATTTAAATGCCACGATATCAGGTTCTGCCTGCTGAGAAATTTTTCCTGAATCAGAAATTTCTCCCTCAGACAGACCCTCCCTCACTGCCAACTCAGATTGATGTGAGGGTATAACCGATAAATTATCGTCAGCGCCAACTTGCTCATCCTCTGTATTTAAAACTGAGCAATCACGCTTTCTGGGAAATGCTGGCAGTTTGGATAAAAGATTTGCTATAGAATTATCCATTACTGCTGTTAATTGCTGCATAGTAACAAGCATTGGCGCGCTAGATGTACTAGGTATCGCCTGCGCGGGCAAAACTGGTGTTGACACAGAAGGAGAGGATGATGAACTATCCCCACTACCTTCATTTGAAGAATCATCTTGGGCAACCTTATTAAATGTGACAGTACTGTCCTTACTTTGTTTGGACGCCATGGCACAATTTGCACATACATTTAAAGGGGGAACCACCTTGGCCTCCATACACACAGAACATATGCTATCTGAAGGTACAGACATGTTAGGCAGATTTAGGCAGGCTATTAATGCAATAAAAACGATTTTACACAAAACCGTTACTGTCTCTTTAAATAATAAAAGGAACACACTTTATTTCTGAATGTTCAAAAAACTATGAAGGAAATATCCGATCTTTATAAAATGTACACCCCAGTGTCTTAATGCTTTGAAAGTATTGCACACCAAATATGAAGTTTCTAGACCCTTAAATAAGCAAACCGTAGCTAATTGTTCAATTAACCGGTTTAAACACACTACAGTCCCTGCCACAGACTTTGCTGCGGCTTTTACCTTCCTTAGGGGTTATTCACCACAGAAATAAGCCTTCCGGAGTCTGTTTCTCAGCCACAGGACCCTCTCACATGAAGCTGCATGCACTGCCTTTGGAAGTAACTGCGCAACTGAGGCGCGAAAATGAGGCCTCCTCCCTCTGCATACCAGAGTGAAGGGGCCTTTCTGACTAGATTAGGCGTCTAAACCAATGCCAGGCATAATTAAAACGTTCCCAAAAGTGTTTCTAAGCTCATAAAACACTCCAAATGTCATAAGAATATAATATAAGCAAATCGATTTAGCCCACAATAGTGTCAACCAGTATAGAGCCCAATTTATAAGCCTTTAATCTGTTACTGAGTCTAAGAAAATGGCTTACCGGTCCCATAAGGGAAAACTGACAGTCTTCTAGCATTACTATGTGTTGTTAGAAAAGAGACTGGTCATACCTGAAGCAGATAAGTCTGCAAACTGTTACCCCCAACTGAAGTTCTCTGGTTTCAACAGTCCTGCGTGGTAACAGCAATGGATTTTAGTTACTGTTGCTAAAATCATACTCCTCTTTTAACAGAACTCTTCATCACTTTCTGTTGTAGAGTAAATAGTACAAACCGGCACTATTTTAAAATAACAAACTCTTGATAGAAAAAATAAAACTACAACTAACACCACATACTCTTTACCATCCCCGTGGAGATGCTACTTGTTCAGAGCAGGCAAAGAGAATGACTGGGGGGCGGAGCCAGAGTGGGGGCTATATGGACAGCTTTTGCTGTGTGCTCCCTTTGCCATTTCCTGTAGGGGAAGAGAATATTCCCACAAGTAAGGATGAAGCCATGGACCGGACACACCAATGTAGGAGAAATTGGCAATTTTAATCTGTCTATCTTATAAATAGGTTGTTTATCATCAGAATCCAACATGTCATCTAGTTATCAAATAGGTATCATGCATAACTAAATATTTAGCTGGATCGTGATTTGAAACAAGAGGTATGATGTTTATTCATATTATAGCATTCATTGTTATTAATCACAAATTGTTGTATGGCATCAATGGTATTTTATATAGAAGTTATTTTTTGTTATATATTGTATTATATTTGCTTTGTATCCGTTTTTGTATATCCAATTAGTTGATATAGGATTTGTTGTTTTTAATATGTAAATGCTTGAACAACTATCCGTTATTTAACCATCAGCAACATCGGCATCACAACTGGTAATCTTAGCTGTTAATTTTAGTGAGCGACATAATTTATTTTAATCTAGGTATGTCAAAGATACATGGAATCATCGGTACTTTTACGCTCAAGGTTTTGGGGCGTAATGATTGGGTACACGATATCAACAACTTTTGGCCCATTGGCTAAAAAGTAAGGCTGGGTTAACCAAGCCTCTAGCCTAGAAACCTATCATTATCAAGCCGGTTTACCGAATGTTGCTGATTGGCTATACGGGATTGAAGTTGCTCACGCATGCGCTCTATGTCGTGTTAGACGCCGACATGGGCTTTATAAACTGTGCTACTTTGTATCATAATATACACCTGAGGAAACGGTCTTAGAAACCGGGAAACGCGTTGTGAAAAGATTTGTTTTAAATTAAACATTTTATATATTACAAGTAGCACGGCATATCAGTTTTTTATCTGCCAATTTGATGTCATTTTTGAGAGTGAATCCTGAGGCGGTTTCGGAGATATCTTGAATATTTCCTTTATGCCCAGAGGAATACTTGTGAACACAGTGATCTGGACAGCTGATAAGTGTCCAGGAGGTCTTTGTGGCACTTCTCAAGTGTCCTATATCTCGTGAGTACATTTCATACTTTGCACATCTGTCATTGTTCTCACTGATACACACTATTGTGGCACTTCTGTGTTTTTCTTTTGTATAGCTTGAAACTGGAGGAATATAGGCCAACACAGCTAGCTGGATGGCTGCTAATTGTTCAGAAGGCACATGTGGCACTTCTTAAGTGCTGAAAATCTTGTAAGTAAGATTAATTTGGGGTTTTGGCCTCTTATAGCTTAAACGGTACACACTATTTGGCGCCTCTTCTCTTCTTCTTTTTAATAGAACTTGCGACTGCCAACATCGATCTGGAATGAGATTGCTGCCTGGAGGATTGTGAAATATCTCCTAAAGTGTGGACTTTCTTTGCAATATCTGCATTTGAGATGGTTATATCATTTTTTATCTATTATTTCTCTTATTGAGACGGATATATCACTTTTAACTTGCAATTTATTAATATTGTTAGGTTATATTTCTGAGTAGTCTGGACACTACCACACATTTAATATAAGGTTTTAGTGCACATCACTCAAACACTAATTATATCTATATATATTTTTTTTTGCAGAAAATTTTGAGGGCGCATCTGATTTTTATTTTTTATTTTATCCTTAGATTAATTAAGGCCCACCATTCTCATTATTCAGAGACATTTATTATTCTATTTTTAATTAGTTTGATTTTAATATTAATATTAATTTTAATATCAATTATTCTAAATTTTAAGTATGGAATATTAATCTATTATCGAGTGCAATATTTCTTTATGTATGTGAACGAATTTACCATTAGGTTATATATGAAGCATATATTATTATGCAAATTATGTGTATACACATGTATATCAACTGATAATCACAGCTGTGTCTTGCTATAGATAAACATCATTATATATTTTACCCATAGGATCAATTCACAATTGAAAATATGTAAATTCAAACAAACTGTATAGATACATTTCACACCAGAGAACCTGAGCCAATAATACCATTCATATCTTAATCTTGCATTATTTTAAATATATTTTTATATTTCTATACTTATATATTATCTATATAAACCCCACATGTTCAAGCCATATGCCCATTGCCGCCAAGATAAATGCGCCATATGCTACAACAAAAACGGCGCAAAACCGGAAGTGTACGTATATGTTATGACGTCACTTCCGGTTAGATCAAACATCCGGTAAAAACATCCGGTAAGTCAGCTCACACGGAGGAGAACCGTGTAGCAATTTAACAAGGGATTGTGGCAAACCTAGCCACTTCTGGACTATAACGTGAGAAAGGTTGTCTATAGGCTGTATATTGTGCTATGTAGATGTGACAGACCCTTCTGTCAGCACTGAAAGAGTTAACTGTGTTCAGCTTTAGCCTCAGCTATGGTGCACTGTCATTAATGTTATTGATACACAGTCCATTGTTTAATCAACCTCAGAGAGCAGACCCTAGATGATAAGGAAAGCCAAGTGTGTGTCTGTGTTTAAATTGTTATCAGCTTGAGCAAGGTATTCTATTGTATCATGTAAAAGGGCGTGTTCCCTCCATCTAATGTACAACATTCTTTCAACCCCCCTTCTGGGGGGGGTCAGACCTGCATAAATACTGGGCATATGAGCCTTAATAAAATTCATTCTGTTTAAAACCTGAAAACTGGCTGGGTTGTGAATTGCTGATTCCCTATGCAGGACATTGTTCCCTGGTGTTAACCCTTGGTATCCGGTTGGTACCGTTACAATTGGTGGCAAGCGACGGAATGAACCTTATCGCCCAGAAGAGCAACTACACAAGCCAGTAACCTCAGGAAGAGGGGGATTACTACAATACTGACTAAGATGGAAGGAGTACCAGGGACCGAAGTGAATGGAGATGGATTATTCTAAGCTAAAGAGACAAACGTAAAAGGAACTGCTAGAAGCCAGGGGAAAGATAGGCAGCAGCAAACCCAAGGCTATATTAATTGCTGAGCTGATGGAGGGAGACAGAGCTCGCAGCGCTACGCCTCCAGCAGCCATGGAGGAGACCCTATACCAGAGGGAAATGAGGACCAGGCTGGAAATTTTACCCCAACCTGTACCACGGGATATGCTATCCGTGGTAATGGCAGATGTGCAGGAGTACGTGATGGCACACAGTCCGCGGAATGCATCCTCCCGAGCAGAATCCATTTTGGACGCACTCAGCAACCCAGTAAGACCCAAAATCCCATACCATGCATTTAAAATGTTTTGTGAGGAGAAGGATGAGATTGATGGGTATTTACAGGATTTTGAGAGACTGTGCGAGTTACATGATTTGGAGCAGTCCGTATGGGTGCCGGTGCTAGCAGGCAAGCTAGCCGGTAGGGCAGCGGAAGCGTATCGCGCTGTACCCAGGGAGGACAGCAAGGATTACGCTAAAGTGAAGAGAGCGATCTTGGAAAGATATGCCATTACCTCAGAGGCATACCGGCGCAAGTTTAGAGGCCTGCGCAAGCCAGAAAGAGATTCCCATGCAGAGTGGGCCCACAAGCTGGATCAAGCATCTCAGGGGTGGATACAGGCCAGCCAAGCTACCACCATGGAAGAATTGCGACAACTGATGCTGTTGGAGCAATTCTTTAACGGCTTGTGACGTCACACTCCACACACCTGTGTCTCCTGGTAGTCATACCGCTCACATTTGCCGAGTGTTTGTCCAACATGCCACAATAAAGGTATGATCTATATGCTTTAACTTGATTCAAGTGTCTGTGTTGTGCCTTAATCAGCGTTTATTTCTGGTCTGGGAGCAATCCATAAGGAAAGTCTTTGCTTATATATATATATATATATATATATATTTTTTTTTTTCACCAACAATGAACTAACTAAAATAGGATTGGACACTTTTTGGACTTTCATATATCCACTTCTTCATTTGGACATTTAACGGGACTATTATATCAGGTCTGATTGATTGATTTACTTGACTATTTATTTGATTATTATTTCATCCATTGTGCATCATTGCTATTTTTAGTTGATTATCATAATTACGAAAATAGGCTCTGCAGACAATTCACTACAGAATATTGTCTATAGTATTCAATTCAATTGTTTATATATATATATATATATATATATATATATATATATATATATATATATACAGGGAGTGCAGAATTATTAGGCAAATGAGTATTTTGACCACATCATCCTCTTTATGCATGTTGTCTTACTCCAAGCAGTATAGGCTCGAAAGCCTACTACCAATTAAGCATATTAGGTGATGTGCATCTCTGTAATGAGAAGGGGTGTGGTCTAATGACATCAACACCCTATATCAGGTGTGCATAATTATTAGGCAACTTCCTTTCCTTTGGCAAAATGGGTCAAAAGAAGGACTTGACAGGCTCAGAAAAGTCAAAAATAGTGAGATATCTTGCAGAGGGATGCAGCACTCTTAAAATTGCAAAGCTTCTGAAGCGTGATCATCGAACAATCAAGCGTTTCATTCAAAATAGTCAACAGGGTCGCAAGAAGCGGGTGGAAAAACCAAGGCGCAAAATAACTGCCCATGAACTGAGAAAAGTCAAGCGTGCAGCTGCCAAGATGCCACTTGCCACCAGTTTGGCCATATTTCAGAGCTGCAACATCACTGGGGTGCCCAAAAGCACAAGGTGTGCAATACTCAGAGACTTGGCCAAGGTAAGAAAGGCTGAAAGACGACCACCACTGAACAAGACACACAAGCTGAAACGTCAAGACTGGGCCAAGAAATATCTCAAGACTGATTTTTCTAAGGTTTTATGGACTGATGAAATGAGAGTGAGTCTTGATGGGCCAGATGGATGGGCCCGTGGCTGGATTGGTAAAGGGCAGAGAGCTCCAGTCCGACTCAGACGCCAGCAAGGTGGAGGTGGAGTACTGGTTTGGGCTGGTATCATCAAAGATGAGCTTGTGGGGCCTTTTCGGGTTGAGGATGGAGTCAAGCTCAACTCCCAGTCCTACTGCCAGTTTCTGGAAGACACCTTCTTCAAGCAGTGGTACAGGAAGAAGTCTGCATCCTTCAAGAAAAACATGATTTTCATGCAGGACAATGCTCCATCACACGCGTCCAAGTACTCCACAGCGTGGCTGGCAAGAAAGGGTATAAAAGAAGAAAATCTAATGACATGGCCTCCTTGTTCACCTGATCTGAACCCCATTGAGAACCTGTGGTCCATCATCAAATGTGAGATTTACAAGGAGGGAAAACAGTACACCTCTCTGAACAGTGTCTGGGAGGCTGTGGTTGCTGCTGCACGCAATGTTGATGGTGAACAGATCAAAACACTGACAGAATCCATGGATGGCAGGCTTTTGAGTGTCCTTGCAAAGAAAGGTGGCTATATTGGTCACTGATTTGTTTTTGTTTTGTTTTTGAATGTCAGAAATGTATATTTGTGAATGTTGAGATGTTATATTGGTTTCACTGGTAAAAATAAATAATTGAAATGGGTATATATTTGTTTTTTGTTAAGTTGCCTAATAATTATGCACAGTAATAGTCACCTGCACACACAGATATCCCCCTAAAATAGCTATAACTAAAAACAAACTAAAAACTACTTCCAAAACTATTCAGCTTTGATATTAATGAGTTTTTTGGGTTCATTGAGAACATGGTTGTTGTTCAATAATAAAATTAATCCTCAAAAATACAACTTGCCTAATAATTCTGCACTCCCTGTATATCCATTTGTTTTATATACCACGTGTTTCTATATATTCATCTATTTTATATTGTAACCATATTAAATATTATATTTTACAAATTAATTTTATTGATTGAATTATATACACTTCACACACTATAGGACACACTATTTATCTATTCTATTTATAACTGATCGTGGACACCATCTTAAGCAACATATCCCCCAACAGGGATACTGTAGCGCTAACTCTTGGCATTTTACTTTACCGATCCATCGGAATCCGGTTGGGAGATTTCGCCTTTCTGAGGTACAGCCTGTATGGTTGTTTATTGTGGCGCTGTATGATAAACTTTTAATCGAAATACTATGATTAGCCACCTCAGGATCAGAAACCTTACCTACTGTTTCTTTAAATTTCCTTTTGCGTTTTCCTTGCAGCATGGGAAAAGCAGACAGCACCTCAGATGCCGCAGAAGATACCTGGGCAGCAATATCTTGCAAAGTGACTCCAGACAAAGTATTAGAGGAAACGTAGGGCACTTTATGTGCAGATGAATAGGATTGGGACGCTTGATAAGAAAGCTGCGGCACATCGGAAACAGGAGGTTCTTGAACAGAATCCGCATTAGCTAATGATGGCTCAGGTTGAAAAAGTCTATTTCTTTAAGCTAAAGTTCTTTCAATACATAAAACAAACA
Organism: Bombina bombina; assembly: GCF_027579735.1. Classification (NCBI taxonomy): domain Eukaryota; kingdom Metazoa; phylum Chordata; class Amphibia; order Anura; family Bombinatoridae; genus Bombina; species Bombina bombina. The sequence continues at coordinate 107,113,044 of NC_069499.1, read as the reverse complement.
AAAAGGTACTGGGGGTTCCACCTGGGCATCAAAACATAGGCTATAGGTAACATCCTGCACAGCCTCCTGATCCATAATAAAAACTTTTTTTTTATCTTCTAACAAAAGATATAACACGGAACAAAACTGTATTAAATTAAATGTTCCCTCTCAATAACCAAATCAAGAAAACATACCCCAGGCAACACTCTACACCTCAGCAGAATTACTGAGGTGCCCTAACTGTCCTGAAACCCACAGCAAACTGAGGAAAAAACAATCCCGTTTACAATCCGGATTCCAGAGAAGCTAAAACAGCAAGAAGCAATCAAAGCAGCAGAGACATCTGAAAAAAATGTGCACCTTACTCCACAGGAAGTGAAAAAAAGCGCCAAAAGTACTCTGTCATCAAGAAACTGAACCTCCCTAAAAGGGACAGCCCTTCAGCAAAAAAAAGCTGGGGGTTTTTTACAAAAAAAAAAAAACCCCTTATAAAAAAGTACTTAATCCGTTAAAAAAACGGAACCCCATTGAGCCATCAAAAAATAAAAAAAACTCCTCACACTAACAGTGCCTGCAAAAACTGCCATAAAAACCTGCACTGAAAGGAGTAATAAAAAATGTCCCCCTGCAGCGTTTCAGCTGAATAAGTGCCAAATTTTCCCCTGCTAAATAGAAAAATAAAATTGGCACTTACCTTAATATTCATCTGTCAGGCAGCAGGACAGCTCACCTTGTTTGAGAGGATGCGTTCCCTCACATGGACCTGTGAAAATACAGAAAGACTGAGTAAACTTACTCAGGCTTTATAAATAGGGAAGCAAAATGTTTTGGGAAAACGCAGTGAGGATTGTACCCCACAAGTTCCCAATTGCTTAAAAGCCACCACTGCCCTACTGAAGAGACTGACATGGATTAAGGCAAGACACTTTAGAAAGATCAGAGCAAACCTACTCTGCTTTTAAAATAACAAAATCTTGATTGTAGATCAGACACCAAAACTTCACCTCCTCCTTGCACCACAGGCAAAGAGAATGACTGGGGATTATGGGTAAGGGAAGTGACATATATAGCAGTTTTGCTGTGGTGCTCTTTGCCTCCTTCTGCTGGCCAGGAGTGACATTCCCACTAGTAATTGATGATTCCGTGGACTCACCATATCTTAGGAAAGAAAAATACAATTTAAACCCCTTATATTTTTACCTTCTATTACACTCCAAGGACTCCAAACATGCAACACATTAAGCTAAAAATAAAAATCATATGAACTAATTGGCTTATTTGGTTATTAAAATTTGTACTACTAAAATTCTCTGGAAGAATTTATGCTCATGGAAAAATACTATGAACAAAATAATAACATTCATGGAATAGCAACTCTAAAAACAGCATGGTAGCTATATGTTGAAATCTAATACTAAATAATGTTTTGCTTAAAAGGCTTGCACCCCTTACAGATTATCTTTGTCTCGTCTGTCTCTTTGAATATACGGTTGTAACCTTAGCCCTAGACTCCAGCAACAATCCTAAACTAAGAGCACCCTGGGGTGTAATACACCATGACTGGCAATTACTGCTGTAGAGAATATGAGCTTAGTATTTAGCATGTATAGCGCTTTGGTTTGTCCTGTTTAGCTGATACTGAAATAGAAAAGTATCAATAAACCATAGAGAAATTTGTTGAATCCTTGTACATTGCAATTAAATGATATTACTTGTAGGAATATAGTAAGTCAGCATGTACAAGCTGAATTTCACATCACAGAGATTATTGACCTAGATGCCATAATGTTGTCCTAGCCATCTGTCCACATATAGAATAACCTGAGAACATGCTGGGGAACATAATACTGGACAGCGTTTTGCAGAGGACAGATGGAATCAAATAAAGAGTTTGCAAAAAAATGAAAGTGTTTATGGTCTATTTAATATTCTGTAGTGCAAGGTCAGAACTAGGCCTTACCCAGGACAGGCGTGTGACTGATGATGACATTTCATATCAACAGACACCTGTTCAGAACTAAATTATTATTATTATTTACTGTGCCTTTTAGATTAAAGGGACAGAAAAAGTAAAAAATAATGTTACATAATTCTGCACATTATCTTAGCGACAGCTTAAAAAATCTAAATATTTTAGAGATTTTAGCCCCCAAAGTTACAGTTTGTTTGCGCGCTGTTGTGCTATTGAATTAAATGTAGACCACTCCCACTATGGTCTGGTAGTGAGCTACATTTAGATCAATAGAGTGCCCACGAACCGCTTTTGAAAGGAAGACCTGATCAGAAGAGCCTGGAGAATAAACAGGGTAAGTGTAACTTTGGGCGCTAAAATCTCTCAAAACTTTTGATTTTTTTAAGCTTTCAATAAGATAATGTTAGATAATTCTGCACTATGTGCAGAAATATGTAACATTCTTTTTTTTTCTTATACAGAAACACATGCACACTCACTCATACTTATACATATACACACACATACATACACACTCACTCATGCTTATACATACACACACTCACACATACATACATACACAAACACAATCATGCTTACTTATACATAATCACACATCCATACACACTCACTCATGCTTATGCATACACACACATACATACATACACTCACTCATACACAAAGACATACAAACTCACTCATGCCTATACATACACACTCACACATACATACATATACACACACTCACTCATACTTATACATACACATATATATGCTTATACATGAACACACACATATGCTTATACATGCACACACACTCACACATACATACACTCATACACACACACTCACTCATACTTATACATACATACATACTTATGCTTACACATATACACCCACACATACATATGCATACACTCCCTCATACACAAACACACTCACTCATGCTTATACATACACATATTCTCACTCTTACACAAACACATACACACACACATATGCTTATACATGCACACCCACTCACACAAACACATACACACACTCACTCATACTTATACATACACACATGTATGCTTACACATGCACACCCACTCACACATACACTCACTCATACTTATACATACACACACACTCACACATACATACACATACACACACACACACATATATATATATATACATACACACACTCATACATACACACACATACATATACACACACACTCACTCATACTTATACATACACACACATACATACATATACTCACATATATATACATACAGACACACACACACTCACTCATACTTATACATACATACACACACACATATACATTATTATTGGTATAGTGCCGCAAAATAACATAGCGCTGGTATACAAGGATTTGTGATAAGATACAAAAACATAACAGACTAAAAAAATCTAGTACAAGTTGAGGGTCATACACACAGCCAGGGAGTCCCATGACATTAATACTAAGAATTTTATTTGAATTCATTTTCCTTTATGAACAAGGTTGTGTGAAAAGGTAAAGACATTTAGCCAAACAAAACGTACATTTAACGAACAAGCAGCAGTCAACAGCAACCTCCTATTCCCTTCTGCCTAATAGCTTCACTGCTGTTGTTTGGTTAGTAATTGCTTAGCCTACTGTTGAACAAGGGACAACCAATTCTCTTCCTGTAGGTTTGTGCACAGTACCAAAGTATCAAATCTTGTAGGGACCCAAGAAAATGTGTAAAAAAACTCCCTGGGGGTCCTGACCAACAGTGAAGCATGGCTGTACCCTGTTCTTAATAGTATGAAATAGACAAATCTAATTAAAAGTATACAAACCTGCCTAAAATAAATCTTATATGTGAAACTGTAATTTTCTGTAAAACAAAAGGCTGAGCAATGGTAATTAGCGGGTGATGGGTGAAATATACGTGCCGCATTTATATTCAGTGCCGTATATGTGATATCAATACCGGACTAAAAACTGGCCTCGTTGGCTTTTGCGGGCAACGCCACATATGTAATCTCGCCCAAAGTGTTGCCATTTTCTGAGATGTTTGAGAGATTTACCCTAGGCTGACAGACATAGCTGCAAAACTACAGAGCCAGTACTGTTAAATGTCTGCTTACTATAAACAAAGTTTGATTTTATACACTGGTGCAACTTTATATAGATTACGGTGCTGCACATACATGTGTAGTACAGGAGGTGGAGCCTTTCTCTCAGTGCACCTACCTGTCATCCTCTAGCATAGCCCAAACTGCTACCGTAAGCCATTGCATCACCTGGTTAGAATAGAGGCAAAACCAAAATCTGTTGTCATGAAAAAATAGGGGATTTTGGTATTAACCCAAATAGCTATTGTAAACAGTATGTGACTGTTTTAGTGTACAGGGTTTGGCACTGGCTGTTTAGCCCTTAAAGGGACATTGCAGTCAAAATTTAAATGCACATAGATGAATTACATCTTTAAATAGAAACATATTTGCAATATACATATATTGGCAAAAATGCTTCTAGTAAAAGTTATTACTGTTAACATTTTTCTCTGAATGTGCATGTGAGGCATACCTAGATATTCTCAGTGCACCAGCATTTTAAATACTGTAGCTGTTTAGAGTACCAGTGGGGCCTGCATCATGTCAGCAGTTAACAAATTGACATACAAAAAAAAACTATTATAGAAAGGTAATTACAAGTATGTAAGTTTTATTTAATTTACTTTTTCTTGTGTCCTACAGCTTACTTGAAATTACCTATCTATAATAGTTTTTTTGTATATCAGTACAAACAATGTTGTAGCACACTTTTGAATGTTTATCTCAAAAACAGTATTATATCAAGGTCGTCCAAAAGTTCGAAAAAAAATCTAGTTGTCTACCAATATAGGACCTTTTTTCTCTTTTTTTTTTTTTTGACAAGTTAACAAGCTGAGTCATTACCAGATGGTACAAGCATCTTAGGCTCTCTGAGCGAGTGCTGTGTTTAAAATGATGGTGCAGGTGAATAATTAAATATGAGTTTGAAACAGCTATATCTTTTATTAGAAGCATTTTTGCTAATAAATGTATATTAGAAAAATGCTTCTATTCTAAACTAAAATGCATCTATGTGGATTCCAATCTTGGCTGGTATGTCCCTTTAAGGTCTAGCGCTGTAACCTGTATGGCTCTAATGTCTTGGGCTCTTACACCGGCGAGCCTGCACTAATTCTGCATGCCCCACGAGTAAAGCAGTGCAGAAATAGCCGTATGGAGGCCATCCCAGGCTAGCGATCACAGGGACAGGGTGTTCCTGTGATCACATCCATTTTTGTGCTCAAGTTGTTATCAGTAAACACAGTCTGTAAACAACAAGGAAAGGAGAGAGGCGCCGTATGTGTGAATCAGTTACCGACTGTAAATAAGCACAAGGATAGAGCAGGGTGCTCACATTCTTTGAAGGCACTCCAGTGTGCCAACAGATGCAGGCTGGTTTTCGGCAGCAGACCAGCTAGCTGAAACAAGGCAGTTACTGGAATCCCAGGAAAGGCTGCGCCCCAAGGTAGCGTAGAACAATGCACACAGCAATGAGAGTGTATGATAAAAAACATAATTTATGTAAGAACTTGCCTGATAAATTCATTTCTTTCATATTAGCAAGAGTCCATGAGCTAGTGACGTATGGGATATACATTCCTACCAGGAGGGGCAAAGTTTCCCAAACCTCAAAATGCCTATAAATACACCCCTCACCACACCCACAAATCAGTTTAACGCATAGCCAAGAAGTGGGGTGATAAGAAAAAAGTGCGAAAGCATAAAAAATAAGGAATTGGAATAATTGTGCTTTATACAAAAAAATCATAATCACCACAAAAAGGGTGGGCCTCATGGACTCTTGCTAATATGAAAGAAATGAATTTATCAGGTAAGTTCTTACATAAATTATGTTTTCTTTCATGCAATTAGCAAGAGTCCATGAGCTAGTGACGTATGGGATAATGACTACCCAAGATGTGGATCTTCCACGCAAGAGTCACTAGAGAGGGAGGGATAAAATAAAGACAGCCAATTCCGCTGAAAATAATCCACACCCAAAATAAAGTTTAAATCTTATAATGAAAAAAAACTGAAATTATAAGCAGAAGAATCAAACTGAAACAGCTGCCTGAAGTACTTTTCTACCAAAAACTGCTTCAGAAGAAGAAAACACATCAAAATGGTAGAATTTAGTAAAAGTATGCAAAGAAGACCAAGTTGCTGCTTTGCAAATCTGATCAACCGAAGCTTCATTCCTAAACGCCCAGGAAGTAGAAACTGACCTAGTAGAATGAGCTGTAATCCTTTGAGGCGGAGTTTTACCCGACTCGACATAAGCATGATGAATTAAAGATTTCAACCAAGATGCCAAAGAAATGGCAGAGGCCTTCTGACCTTTCCTAGAACCGGAAAAGATAACAAATAGACTAGAAGTCTTTCGGAAAGTCTTAGTAGCTTCAACATAATATTTCAAAGCTCTAACTACATCCAAAGAATGCAATGATCTCTCCTTAGAATTCTTAGGATTAGGACATAATGAAGGAACCACAATTTCTCTAATAATGTTGTTAGAATTCACAACCTTAGGTAAAAATTTAAAAGAAGTTTGCAACACCGCCTTATCCTGATGAAAAATCAGAAAAGGAGACTCACAAGAAAGAGCAGATAATTCAGAAACTCTTCTAGCAGAAGAGATGGCCAAAAGAAACAAAACTTTCCAAGAAAGTAATTTAATGTCCAATGAATGCATAGGTTCAAACGGAGGAGCTTGAAGAGCCCCCAGAACCAAATTCAAACTCCAAGGAGGAGAAATTGACTTAATGACAGGTTTTATACGAACCAAAGCTTGTACAAAACAATGAATATCAGGAAGATTAGCAATCTTTTTGTGAAAAAGAACAGAAAGAGCAGAGATTTGTCCTTTCAAGGAACTTGCAGACAAACCTTTATCCAAACCATCCTGAAGAAACTGTAAAATTCTCGGAATTTTAAAAGAATGCCAGGAAAAATGATGAGAAAGACACCAAGAAATGTAAGTCTTCCAGACTCTATAATATATCTTCCTAGATACGGATTTACGAGCCTGTAACATAGTATTAATGACAGAGTCAGAGAAACCTCTTTGACTAAGAATCAAGCGTTCAATCTCCATACCTTTAAATTTAAGGATTTGAGATCCTGATGGAAAAAAGGATCGTGCGACAGAAGGTCTGGTCTTAACGGAAGAGTCCACGGTTGGCAAGAGGCCATCCGGACAAGATCCGCATACCAAAACCTGTGAGGCCATGCTGGAGCCACCAGCAGAACAAACGAGCATTCCTTCAGAATCTTGGAGATTACTCTTGGAAGAAGAACTAGAGGCGGAAAGATATAGGCAGGATGATACTTCCAAGGAAGTGACAATGCATCCACTGCTTCCGCTTGAGGATCCCTGGATCTGGAAAGATACCTGGGAAGTTTCTTGTTTAGATGAGAGGCCATCAGATCTATTTCTGGAAGTCCCCACATTTGAACAATCTGAAGAAATACCTCTGGGTGAAGAGACCATTCGCCCGGATGTAACGTTTGGCGACTGAGATAATCCGCTTCCCAATTGTCTATACCTGGGATATGAACCACAGAAACTAGACAGGAGCTGGATTCCGCCCATACCAGTATTCGAGATACTTCTTTCATAGCCAGAGGACTGTGAGTCCCTCCTTGATGATTGATGTATGCCACAGTTGTGACATTGTCTGTCTGAAAACAAATGAACGATTCTCTCTTTAGAAGAGGCCATGACTGAAGAGCTCTGAAAATTGCACGGAGTTCCAAAATATTGATTGGTAATCTCACCTCCTGAGATTCCCAAACCCCTTGTGCTGTCAGAGACCCCCAAACAGCTCCCCAACCTGTCAGACTTGCATCTGTTGAAATTACAGTCCAGGTCGGAAGAACAAAAGAAGCCCCCTGAACTAAATGATGGTGATCTGTCCACCACGTCAGAGAGTGTCGTACAATCGGTTTTAAAGATATTATTTGAGATATCTTTGTGTAATCCCTGCACCACTGGTTCAGCATAAAGAGCTGAAGAGGTCGCATGTGAAAACGAGCAAAGGGGATCACGTCCGATGCAGCAGTCATAAGACCTAAAATTTCCATGCATAAGGCTACCGAAGGGAATGATTGTGATTGAAGGTTTCGAAAAGCTGAGATCAATTTTAGACGTTTCTTGTCTGTCAGAGACAGAGTCATGGACGCTGAATCTATCTGGAAACCTAAAAAGGTTACCCTTGTCTGAGGAATCGATGAACTTTTCGGTAAATTGATCCTCCAACCATGATCTTGAAGAAACAACACAAGTCGATTCGTATGAGATTCTGCTAAATGTGAAGACTGAGCAAGTACCAAGATATCGTCCAAATAAGGAAATACCACAATACCCTGTTCTCTGATTACAGAAAGAAGGGCACCGAGAACCTTTGTAAAAATTCTTGGAGCTGTTGCTAGGCCAAACGGCAGAGCCACAAACTGGTAATGCTTGTTTAGGAAAGAGAATCTCAGAAACTGATAGTGATCTGGATGAATCGGAATATGCAGATATGCATCCTGTAAATCTATTGTGGACATATAATGCCCTTGCTGAACAAAAGGCAGGATAGTCCTTATAGTTACCATTTTGAATGTTGGTATCCTTACATAACGATTCAATATTTTTAGATCCAGAACTGGTCTGAAGGAATTCTCCTTCTTTGGTACAATGAAGAGATTTGAATAAAACCCCAGCCCCTGTTCCAGAACTGGCATAATTACTCCAGCCAACTCTAGATCTGAAACACATTTCAGAAATGCTTGAGCCTTCGCTGGATTTATTGGGACACGGGAAAGAAAAAATCTCTTTGCAGGAGGCCTTATTTTGAAGCCAATTCTGTACCCTTCTGAAACAATGTTTTGAATCCAAAGATTGTGAATTGAATTGATCCAAATTTCTTTGAAAAATCGTAATCTGCCCCCTACCAGCTGGGCTGGAATGAGGGCCGCACCTTCATGTGGACTTGGGAGCTGGCTTAGGTTTTCTAAAAGGCTTGGATTTATTCCAGACTGGAGATGGTTTCCAAACTGACACCGCTCCTGTGGGTGAAGGATCAGGCTTTTGTTCCTTATTGTGACGAAAGGAACGAAAACGATTATTAGACCTAAATTTACCTTTAGATTTTTTATCCTGTGGTAAAAAAGTTCCTTTCCCTCCAGTAACAGTTGAGATAATAGAATCCAACTGAGAACCAAATAATTTATTACCCTGGAAAGAAAGGGAAAGCAAAGTTGACTTAGAAGACATATCAGCATTCCAAGTTTTAAGCCATAAAGCTATTCTAGCTAAAATAGCTAGAGACATATACCTGACATCAACTCTAATGATATCAAAGATGGCATCACAAATAAAATTATTAGCATGTTGAAGAAGATTAACAATGCTATGAGAATTATGATCTGTTACTTGTTGCGCTAAAGCTTCTAACCAAAAAGTTGAAGCTGCAGCAACATCCGCTAAAGATATAGCAGGTCTAAGAAGATTACCAGAACATAAGTAAGCTTTTCTTAGAAAGGAGTCAATCTTCCTATCTAAAGGATCCTTAAAGGAAGTACTATCTGCCGTAGGAATAGTAGTACGTTTAGCAAGAGTAGAGACAGCCCCATCAACTTTAGGGATTTTGTCCCAAAATTCTAATCTGTCAGATGGCACAGGATATAATTGCTTAAAACGTTTAGAAGGAGTAAATGAATTACCCAAATTATTCCATTCCCTGGAGATTACATCAGAAATAGCATCAGGGACAGGAAAAACTTCTGGAATAACAACAGGAGATTTAAAAACCTTATTTAAACGTTTAGATTTAGTATCAAGAGGACCAGAATCCTCTATTTCTAATGCAATTAAGACTTCTTTAAGTAAAGAACGAATAAATTCCATTTTGAATAAATATGAAGATTTATCAGCATCAATCTCTGAGACAGAATCCTCTGAACCAGAGGAACCATTATCAGAATCAGAATGATGATGTTCATTTAAAAATTCATCTGAAAAATGAGAAGTTTTAAAAGACCTTTTACGTTTACTAGAAGGAGGAATAACAGACATAGCCTTCTTAATGGATTTAGAAACAAAATCTCTTATGTTAACAGGAACACTCTGAGTATTAGATGTTGACGGAACAGCAACAGGTAATGTGACATTACTAAAGGAAATATTATCTGCATTAACAAGTTTGTCATGACATTCATTACAAACAACAGCTGGAGGAACAGATACCACAAGTTTACAGCAGATACACTTAACTTTGGTAGATCCAGCACCAGGCAGCGTTTTTCCAGAAGTATCTTCTGACTCAGTGTTAATCTGGGACATCTTGCAATATGTAATAGAAAAAACAACATATAAAGCAAAATTGATCAAATTCCTTAAATGACAGTTTCAGGAATGGGAAAAAATGCCAGTGAACAAGCTTCTAGCAACCAGAAGCAATAAATAATGAGACTTAAATAATGTGGAGACAATAGTGACGCCCATATTTTTTAGCGCCAAAAAAAGACGCCCACATTATTTGGCGCTTAAATGCTTTTGGCACCAAAAATGACGCCACATCCGGAACGCCGACACTTTTGGCGCAAAAAAAAACGTCAAAAATGACGCAACTTCCGGCGACACGTATGACGCCGGAAACAGAATTTTTTTTTTTGCGCCAAAAAAGTCTGCGCCAAGAATGACGCAATAAAATGAAGCATTTTCAGCCCCCGCGAGCCTAACAGCCCACAGGGAAAAAAGTCAAATTTTAAGGTAAGAAAAAAATTGAATTATTCATATGCATTATCCCAAATATGAAACTGACTGTCTGAAATAAGGAACGTTGAACATCCTGAGTCAAGGCAAATAAATGTTTGAATACATATATTTAGAACTTTATATAAAAGTGCCCAACCATAGCTTAGAGTGTCACAGAAAATAAGACTTACTTACCCCAGGACACTCATCTACATGTAGTAGAAAGCCAAACCAGTACTGAAACGAGAATCAGTAGAGGTAATGGTATATATAAGAGTACATCGTCGATCTGAAAAGGGAGGTAAGAGATGAATCTCTACGACCGATAACAGAGAACCTATGAAATAGACCCCGTAGAAGGAGATCATTGAATTCAAATAGGTAATACTCTCCTCACATCCCTCTGACATTCACTGCACGCTGAGAGGAAAACCGGGCTCCAACCTGCTGCGGAGCGCATATCAACGTAGAATCTAGCACAAACTTACTTCACCACCTCCATAGGAGGCAAAGTTTGTAAAACTGATTTGTGGGTGTGGTGAGGGGTGTATTTATAGGCATTTTGAGGTTTGGGAAACTTTGCCCCTCCTGGTAGGAATGTATATCACATACGTCACTAGCTCATGGACTCTTGCTAATTACATGAAAGAAAATGTTTTAATACAAATATAAAAACATGTTAAAAACAACTCATGCTGTAATGTGCATATACAGATAATGCAACGTGTTTCAGGGTTAGAACCGTTTCATCAGGCATACACTGTGATACAAATTCAACCCTTAAATAGGGCTACGCTACCTACACCCAAAGGTATTGGACACCCCCCCTAAAACAAACAAGCCAATCAATTAGCCCTTTGTCTAGTTAGTAGTGAAGTTGTAACACCTGGATTCCTGGTACTATTGTCTATTTGACGGTTATGTGCAATAACAAATTAATATGTTTTTTCAATACATGGGTTACCACAAAATCTCCCTCAAATGTCTCAACGTTACAATATATAAGCTCCACTCATTGCGTAACATAGTTGAACACATGTACTGTGATAATGCTGAAAACGAGTGACTCTATAAACTAAATAACATCGTATGTGGATAACAGGGCTAGTGATTCTAAAAACTTTTATAAGTGATCTTATAGATTTAACAATTATGTACTGATGTAACTTGAAGGGGAACATATTGTAATAGGACACGCTATCATAGTATATAGTTAGATGCCGATCCGTAATATTTCTGATTGGTTGATGTGCATTGTTAGATCTGCCAATGGGAAATTCTGTTGGCCTTTACACCTACCTACGTCCTACGTGAAAGGCGGAGGCACGACCTCAATGAGTAAAAAATGTGATCTGTCAAGTGTGTAAGGGAAAACAAAGCCCAAGTACGTCACTGCGTTGCTTTGGCGAAGACTCAATGGCTGATGGGCTGGGAGAATAACCAATAACCAATGAGGCATAAGCTAATGTGCTCATCAGTAACGCCCACCTAGCATGTATATGGTATATGACCATCTGACAACGGAGGGGGATATAGATGTGTGCATTGCAGGATTGCTGACAGAACAATAGACTGAACTTTATTTGTAATTTAAAGGATTTTGAGTTAAAGTACCAACGCCTCACTATCCCATTAAGTGAACTGTATAGAGAAAACAACATTTCTTTTACACTCTCTACAACTCTATGGGAGACCAGGATATGACCGTTTACATGAGATTAGAGTCATGCACCAATAATGGACTCTTAAACTTATAACACACTGGACTTCCCATTTTCTAACTACGGTCCCATTCAGTCTTTGGGAACTAACTCCATAACCATTTCATTAACGGCATCTGACAGTCATTTCAATTTATTCTGGGTTTATATACAGATTTTTTGCAGAGAACGTACATTTCTGTTTTGTATTTACCATCTAATACATCACAATTCTGGGAAAGCTTGTTCTCTAAAATTTGAGTAAACAAAATTTGAGAGAATACTAACAGCGCTACTGTTTGCAATTGGAGGCACACGTCTATAGTGACCCTGGGTATTATCCAGATAGAGTAATTTAAGGTATTTTCAAGTATTAATTTGCAATAGGGTTAATATAAATGCAAATACCAAGAGAAAATATTATACACAGCAATTATCGTCAGAAAAATTAATAGAAAACATGGAAATAAAAATTGCTGTTAAAATGTCATACACGTCTCCTAATATAAGCGTATAGCCACAAACAAAGTTACAATTAGTCTCCTAATATAAGCGTGTAGCCACAAACAAAGTTACAATTAGATTGCCTGGAACCAAAAGGCCTGAATATTGATATTGATTTGCAGGCATTTATGAATTAGGGCATCATGAATTAAATAAATACTTCTCAAATGTTCATAAATAGGTGCAATAATAGAGAAGTATACGGAAGTGTGTATAATCTTTTATTAGGTTCTTTTATCTTACATTAATTTTTCCATTATTATTTTTTACCATCTGCTACGACTATTAAGTTTATATTTTCATGAAGCATAAATGTATGAATTAAGTGCAATATGAAATGGGGGTCAAATACCATAAGTGAGATTAAGTTAGTTTTTTAAAAAAAGTACTTTTAATAGGTTTAGTAATAGGTTTTATAATTTCAAAATATTTTACATACTGGTGATTCTCTCTTTTATTTATGTTAGGGAATAGGTGAAGACATAGAATGCACATCTCTGTGACTGTTTGTGGTACTAGTGCCTATGTATTAAGGGTAATATGGTATACTAGTTACCCTCCCACAAACAGGTAATGAGTGCGGGAAAATTTGAAAGTTTAAGTTTGGTCTGAGAATAGAATCAGTCATACAATACATGTCCCTTGAGAAAGTCTGCCTGTGAGCAGAGGAAACGCGTTGGGTGTTCAATATTTCCCTGATATGAGGAATATTGTGTTTTAAATTTTTGTATTTGTATAAGTTGCTGTATTTAAGCCGGAGAAGGGAGGTCGAATTGGAAGCTGCTGGTCGGCATAAAGAGGAAACTTCTGTATGGACTGCTCAGGATTATAACCATCAAGCTAAATTTTGAGCTACAGGCATTTTTATCATCATTATCTTGTAAGTGCAATTTTATATATGTAGGTGTGTCTCCTGAATAAACTCTACTGTGAATCGTGGATGCGCTGTTTTCTTGTTTCTCCTATATCTAAAATTTGAGTGTCATCAAATTGTTTTCCTATGCTTCCCAGTATTATATAGAGTTATATGTTGACCAATTTTTTTTTAACATAGTATATACATATTTATCATACTGATATTAAGGTCTACATAGTGCTTTCAGTAAATAGCTTTGTAATAAGCTCAGACTCACTGTTAATATTTAGCACTCTGTACCTATTAGCATTACAGGTTCTTAACCAGCAATAGAGTCTAAGACACATATTTTTCATTATGGCAGAAGGTCACACCACCACGGGGTTAATAGACCAAGAAAGAAGGAAGCACATAATGAATATAGCACTAAAGGGCAGCTCCATCACAGGGGATGATTGGTAACTTGGTTACCATTTTTTCCACGTTAGAAAATAAGAAGTACAAGGAGTCTAACTTATGGTGGGATATTGAATTTCTGGAGCTCAACATTAATGAGAGGAAGGCCCCTAGGGGCCTCAGAATGAAAAATTATCCCACCTTTGCTGTAAAAATGCCTGAGTTCATGGAAGAATGGAACAATAATCTTACCAACTGTTACATAATTTTCATGCAACAATTATTAAAACATTAAAAAACTAGAAAGAGAACTGCTATTGAAAGAAATAGAGGGACAAGATAAAAATCTTAAAAAATTCAAAGACACACAGAAATACCAGAATCTAGACACCACACTTTCAAGCAGGAAAGTCAATAAATACCAAAGAGATAGCAAAGACTATGAGCTAGATGTAGTCTACTCTTGGCAAAAAAACAGACCGCACAGATCACAGATCAACAAACAGGGAAAAGGTAACAAGAGAAAGAATAGCTCTCATCATACACCTAACCCTAAAAGAGTCACCTTTTCCAGTATAGACACAGATATATCAGATAACTCTCCTCACCAAGAGGACAACACTACATATAACGATGGGTCAGATCAAGAGGCGGATAGTCCACAAACATCAAAGGGCAGAACCCGCCTTACCACCCTAGTTAATGTTCCCATCACCAGTAGTACTCCAATAAAGGAGCTTCCTTCCAGATATCCAAGTTGGATAAAGAAAATAACAAAGAAGCAGTAATTAATCTTTCCAATTTTTCTCCCACACACCACCAGATACAGCTTCTTAACAGAGGCCTTTCCTTTGCACCAAGCACCAATTTTGACCTCTTCTCAACCATATTAGATCTTAATGCACTTGTTAGAAAGATCACCTTGAAGAAACACTTTATTACACAGGTTCAGAATGAAACTGCCTCACTTAACAATCACAATAGTGATAACCAATTAGGAAACAGCATCACTAATATAGATAATCCAAATCCCTCACACATCACTAATATCACTAATACACCTCAAGTGAATCACACTCAGCACTCTATTACAAACACAGGCTCTACATTTGATGAACTCTGTGATTTAAATAATTTAATTTCCCTTCAAGAACCTACACTTAGACAACAAAGTATATACACCACGATACCTATGATTGACACCACACTTAAAACCAAATCATACTTCTATCCGGTAAACAGTAGAAGTGATTCCATAGAAATATTTCAACATCTAGTAGAACAAGAAATCACCCAATTACATCACACTGTATATGATAGATTTGACATATCTAAAGACAATCTTACAATAGGAGAACGAGAATCCTTACAAACATTAAGAATGAATCCAGATATAGTCATGACCCCAGCGGATAAGGGAGGAGCAATAGTAATACTCAATAAGACTCTCCCAATTGGCTGATTCCAAAACATATCAGAAATTGACTTTTAATCCTACTCATAAGTTCAAGAATGAACTTTACAGTCTATTGGATACTGCATGTGAGGAAGGTCTAATAAAACCTGAATTAGTACATTGCTCCCAAGATCCACAAAACTTTGGACAAGCCACCAGGTAGGCCCATAGTGGCAAGTAGGGGTTCCCTATGCGAGAAGTTGGGAGACTGGCTTGACAATGTATTACAGCCAATAGTGAGGTCACTTCCTGGCTATATTAGAGATAGCACATACTTGATCAATAAGATAGAAACTATCAAGTGGGACAACAGCTACAAATGGCTAACTATTGACGTATCCTCACTTTACTCCAGTATCCCTCATACAGAAGGACTAAGAGCACTACAATTCATGTTAAAAAGATATACTGATTTTCCCGATGTCTTCATTGATTTTCTAATAGAAATAACGCAGTTTTTGCTTACCCACAATTTTTTTGTTTTTGAGGGGGCATATTACCTCCAAAGATGTGGCACAGCCATGGGGGCAAAATTTGCCCCTCATTTACTACCTTATATATGGGATACTTTGAGGCCTGCCACATCTTTGTAGATGATTGCCACCTTAAGTCTAATATCATCACATATGGTAGATATATAGACGACCTGATTCTCATATATAGAGATGGTCACAATACCACCATACCCGAATTCATCCAATATCTCAATTGTAATGAATTAAATTTAAGTTTTACTTATCAGGCAAATTATGAAAGCATTGAATACCTGGATTTACATCTGCAACATGATGATTATAACAACATCATTGTCTCTAACTACAGTAAACCCCTATCTAGGAACAACATTTTAAGGACTGATTCCTGCCATGCACCACGCATGAGAAAAGGCATACCTAAAGGACAATTCCTTCGCCTTCGCAGGAACTGCACAACATTAAAATTATACAAATATGAAGCTCACAAACTGATTGAAAAACTAACAATGAGAGGGTATAACAGAACACTTCTTAAGAAAACCATGACACAAGTAGCAAAGATGAATAGAAATGCACTACTAAATAAAAGGGAGGAACAGGTTATCCCTATTGGGAGTAGAAACTCACACAATAATCCAGTGCCAGCATCACACACAACAGGGGATAGGCTGATCATACAGGATAAAGACCCCATTTATTTCACTACAAAATATAGCAAACAATTTTAGAAAATTTGTGGAATAATTAAGAAATACCTTCCAGTATTGAATGGTGACGACACTCAAATATAGGCTAGATAACACAGTTAAATTTACAGCCAAGAAAGCCACCAATATAGGAGATATTATAAAGAAAAAATTACACAAAAAGGAACAAACACAAACTAACTAGCTAACACCTACCACTGGTTTCTACAAATGTGGGTATGTCCGATGCAAAAGCTGTGACTACACAAATGTAAGCAAGAAATTCACATCAACCCAAACAGGAAAGGAATATTATATTAAGAGCAGAATCAATTGTGTATCCACATTTGTAATCTACCTGGTGACTTGTAAACAGTGTAGATTTCAGTATGTGGGTATAACCACCCGCCCCCTTAAGGACAGAATAAGGGAACATCTCACATCCATAGAAGAGAGTGTACCTAGAACTCTGGTAGCAAAACATTTTCATACACATCCAGAAAACATTAGGAATTTCTCATTTCAGGGAATAGAACACATAATCAAGGATCCCCAGGGAGGTGATAGACTTAAAACCCTACTTAAAAGAGAAGTATATGTTTTTTCTTCAACACTGTTTATTTCTTACCTTTAGTCCTTATTCTCACTTTGTTTTCTATATCATTGTTTTCTTTCTGAAGTAAGCATTATGCATTTTCTTATTTTGGATAATATGTTCACAAAAAATCATTGTATAATATGCAATTGTAAAATTATGTTATATCCAATTGTAATGTATCATCTCTTTAGTGTATGTTGTAGTACCACAGGTTAATGTCTATTTAACACTCCCCTTAAGTATGGACCAATGAGACTTAACCAATTTACACTCTCACCTTACTTAATCTCACCTGTGGCGCTACAACAACTATCTCTGAGGAAGCGCAGATAGTATGAAGCTGCTGTATCTATCTACTACCTGCTGAATAAAAACACTACTGAAATTAGCTACCAGTCCGGAATCATTGCCTCTTTCTTCAGTTTATATACTATGATAGCGTGTCCTATTACAATATGTTCCCCTTCAAGTTACATCAGTACATAATTGTTAAATCTATAAGATCACTTATAAAAGTTTTCAGAATCACTAATCCTGTTATCCACATACGATGTTATTTAGTTTATAGAGTCACTCGTTTTCAGCATAATCACAGTTCATGTGTTCAACTATGTTACGCAATGAGTGGAGCTTATGTATTGTGACGTTAAGACATTTGAGGGAGATTTTGTGGTAAACCATGTATTGAAAAAACATATTAATTTGTTATTGCACATAACCGTCAAATAGACAATAGTACCAGGAATCCAGGTGTTACAACTTCACTACTAACTAGAAAAAGGGCTAATTGATTGGCTTTTTTGTTTTAGGGGGTGTGTCCAATACCTTTGGGTGTAAATAGCGTAGCCCTATTTAAGGGTTGAATTTGTATCACAGTGTATGCCTGATGAAACGGTTCTAACCCTGAAACACGTTTCATTATCTGTATATGCACATTACAGCATGAGTTGTTTTTAACATGTTTTTATATTTGTATTAAAACATTTTTTATCATACACTCTCATTGTTGTGTGCATTGTTCTACGCTACCTTGGGGCGCAGCCTTTCCTGGGATTCTAGTAACTGCCTTGTTTCAGCTAGCTGGTCTACTGCTGAAAACCAGCCTGCATCTGTTGGCACAGAATGTGAGCACCCTGCACTATCCTTGTGCTTATTTACAGTCGGTAACTGATTCACACATATGGCGCCTCTCTCCTTTCCTTGTTGTTTACAGAGCTGCTGACCTTTTACGATGAAGTTAGAGTGCTGCCTTTTACATACGGATCTTCTCCTTATTCATCACATTTAGATCTTCTACGATCACTACAAAATCATAAAGGACTGTTCTTGGAACTGGGTGATTATACCAAAACACTTTTTTTGCCTGGCTTACTGCTGGGCTGCACTACTAAAGAGACACCAATGTGCTTGAGAATTTGCATATATAACTGAGCTCTGTTTCAAGCGCCCCCTATAGGGTTATTGAGCCCTTTTTTCTGTTCAAATACCCCCCCCCCCCCCGCTAAAATTGCCAGCAAGTGGTAGCGATGTCAGCAGACTTTTGCAGAAGCCGTGAGTCCTATTATTTCCTATGGGAGATACATCACCATTCGCCTGCCCTTAGCAGGTCCACCACCTTTTTTTTTTTTAGAAAATATTGTTGGCCTGTCGATGGTTTGTACATCGGGGCCTGAATAAAAAATTTTTTTTTTGGTTTTCATATGAATTAAAGGACCAGTAAATGCAGTAGATTTGCATAACCATTGCATGACAGCAAGACAATGCAATAGCACTTAGTCAGAACTTCAAATGAGTAGTAGATTTTTCTCTGACAAATTTCAGTTATGTCTATTTCCACTCGCACTGCATCATGTGACAACCATCAGCCAATCACAAATGCATATACGTATATTCTGTGAATTCTTGCACATGCTCAGTAGGAGCTGGTGACTCAAAAACTGTAAATATAAAAAGACTGCACATTTTGTTAATGGAAGTAAATTGGAAAGTTGTTTAAAATTGCATGTTCTATCTGAATCATAAAAGTTTAATTTTGACTTGAGTGTCCCTTTAAGGGGGCAGACAGCACATGTATTTTTGGGGGAGTTAAAATTAGGATATCCTGCTGTAAAGGACTAGGAGAAGCCTATCTGAAAGTTTGGTTAACTATTATGAATGATGAAAGAGAACAAATCTCTTTACTTCATCTTTAAAGAATTTTCATTTAGTCCTCAGTATCACCTCCGACAGCCAAATTGTTTGATTTTTTCCTGGACCACTACGTTTATAAGTAAATCTAGATTACATTATAGTGATATTTTTACAACATATTTCACTTTGTTTTTGTAAACCTCAAGGATTGTTTATGACCTTTGTCTGATACGGCTTTAATGAAATGGAGAGCAAATAACGTAAGAGGTATTCGAATTGGTGCCATAGTAATAAAAAAAATATAACACTTAAACTGTAATGAAATCTCAACAGCTCACAAGAATATAAATTCAGAAATAATTCCATTCTCTAATATGCTTCTCTAAGCTGTTTTAGGTAGCCATCGACTTTCGTTTATGATCCAATGTAATCAGAAAATGGATTGATATACAGCACAATGCTTGGTTATATTACAGCTTAACTGCATATCAAATTTGTATTCAAATTTTTATTTTTGTTCTTAATTGTTTAGATTCACCTGAATGTTTTGGCTAGCAGTTTTACCGTGCCGGTTAAAAATATGACATCATTTAAAAGGTCAGGATCAGTAGATGCTTTTAATACTTTAAAGGGGATTTCCAAAACGTCACCATACTATATCTATAATAGTCTTTAAAAGTTTCTAGTTAGCAAGCTCAGAAATTTAAAGGGACATAAAAGAGCAAAAAGAAAATACTCTGTTTTATAACATTTTATTATTGCACTATTGTTTGCATTTAACTAGGTGTTTAACCTCTGTTAAAGGGACACAAACCCCAAAATGTTTCTTTCATGATTCAGATAGAGTATGCGATTTTAAACAAATTTCTAATTTACTTTGAACATTTTTTTTGTTCTCTTCGTATCATTTGTTGCAAAGCAGGGACATAAGCTCAGGAGCATGTACGTGTCTGGAGCACTATATGGCAGCAGTGTTGCAAGAATGTTATCCATTTCCAAGAGCACTAGATGGCAGCACTATTTTGTGCCATACAGTGCTCCAGACACTATCCGGTATTTCTTCAACAAAGAATATCAAAGGAATGAAGCAAATTTGATAATAGGACTAAATTTGAAACTTTTTTTAAAATTGTGTCCTATGTCTGAATCACAAAATAATTTTTGGGGGTTTCAATTCCCTTTAAAGTCAGCTCCAGAGCAGCAATGCGCTATTGGAAGTTTGCAGAAAAAATCTGTTGAGCCAATGACAAGAGGCATATGTGCGTAGCTCAGTAGTACACTGCTGATTTTTAGCCTACATAGATATGATGTTTGACAAAAGATACAAAGAAAACAAAGTAAATTTGATAACAAAAGTAAATTAAAAAATGTAAATTAAACTCACATTCTCTGCCTGAACCATGAATTGTTTATTTTCACTTTCCATTAAACCCTTGACTGCCTGAAGACAGTGAGCTATACAGTCACTGGGATATTATGAACTTAGCAAGCTATCAGGTTCCTTAAAGGGACAGTCTACACCAGAATTTGTATTGTTTAAAAAGATAGATAATATCTTTGTTACCCATTCCACAGTTTTGCATAACCAACACTGCTATATTAATATATGTTTTACCTCTGTGATTACCTTGTAGCTAAGCCTCTGCAGACTGTCCCCTTATCTCAGTGCTTTTGACAAACATGCAGTTTAGCCAGTCAGTGCAGACTCCTAAATAAATCCATGGGAGTAAGCACAATGTTATCTATATGACACAAATGAACTAGTACTGTCTAACTGTGAAAAACTTTCAAAATGCTCTGAGCTAAGAGGCGGTTTTCAACAGTTTAGAAATCAGTTTGAACCTACCTAGGTTTTGCTTTTCAAAAATACCACCAAGGGAACAAAGCAAATTTAATGATAAGTCAATTGGAAGGTTGTTTAAAATTGCATTCCCTATCTGAATCATGAAAGTTTAATTTTGACTAGACTGTCCCTTGAAGACTAAAGGCAAAGCCGACCTGATAGTATTAAACCTTACAGAATACGGATAAATCTATTTTCCACTTGAGAATGTTTTCATATTTATTTTGATCAAATAATTAATATTTATCAGACACACAAATGATACAAGCAGCTAAAGATGTGCCAAGGACATGTAAATAAGGAACAATAAAAAGATAATGCAAAGAGAAAATACTTTAATGTGTTTATTATTGCACTGTTGTATATATCCAACTGTTTTTAGAGGGACACTAAACCCAATTTTTTCTGTCATGATTCAGATAGAGCATGCAATTTTAAGCAACTTTCTAATTTATTCCTATTATCAATTTTTCTTTGTTCTCTTGCTACCTTTATTTAAAAAGCAGGAATGTAAAGCTTAAGAGCCATCCCATTTGTGGCTGAGAATCTGGGTTATGCTTGCTTATTGGTTTGCTAAATGTATCCACCAATAAGCAAGCGCTATCCATGGTGCTGAACCTAAAATGGGCTGGCTCCTAAGCTTTAAATTCCTGCTTTTTCAATAAAGATAGCAAAAGAGAACAAATAAAAATTGATAGTAGGAGTAAAATAGAAAGTTGCTTAAAATTGCATGCTCTATCTGACTCATTAAAGAAAACATTGGGTTTAGTGTCCTTTTTAAGCCCTGTAAATAGATTAAACACATAGAGAAAGTGAGCCCAACGCATTATTAGGACCTAGCTGAACTAGTGAGCCAATGACAAATCTGTAGCAACCAACTACCAACTAGATCCCGGTTATGCACTGCTGCTCCTGAGCCTACATAAGTATGCTTTTCAACAAAGGATAGCAAAAGAATGCAGTAAATGTGCTTACAAAATTAAATTGAAGTGTACTAAAATTGCACCCTCTGTCTGAGCCATGAGAGTTTAATTTTGACTTCCATACCCCTTTAAGATTTGTATTTTTAAAAGAATAAAAACAACGATTTAAAGGGACATTCAATCAAAATGAAATCATTATTCAGATAGAGCATGCCATTTTAACCAAAATGTGCACAGTCTTTTTATATTTAAACGTTTTGAGTCACCAGCTCCTACTGAGCATGTGCAAGAATAAGCGTGTATGAATTTGTGAATGGCTAATGGTTGTCACATGGTACGTGTATGCATTTGTGATTGGCTGATGGCTGTCACATGGTACAGGGGAGTGGAAAAAGATATAACTTTTAAAATTGTCAGAAAAATAATCTACTACTCATTTGAAGTTCAGACTGAAGTGTTGATTTGTTGATTATGCAAATCTACTGTGTTGACTGGTCCTTTAAGTACAAATGTTTTTGCTGTGCTGAGGGAATGATGTGGGAAACAGCATCAAAAGAGAGATAATTACATTTTATACATGTTTCTTTTTTAAATGTAACACTAAAATGAGTGTGTGTCGTTATTGGTGTATTATATAATATAATTTCTGAATTAACAGCCTCTCGTTGTAAAAGCTAATAAAAAAGCATGTGATAAGAGGCTGTCTGCTTAGAAACAGGCAGAAATTTAGAGGTTTAAATGTTATAAAGTATATTAATATATCAATGTTGGTTGTGCAAAGCTGGGGAATGGGTTGTAAAGGTGTTATTTAACCTTTTAAACAGCAACAACTTTGGTGTAGACTGTCCCTTTAAGGAACAGGAAACCCCAAAAATGTAATTCATGATTGGGATAGAATATACAATTTAAAACAACTTTGAAATTTACTTTTATGATCAAATTTGCTTCATTCTCTTGTTATCCTTTGATGAAGGAACAGCATTGCACTTCTGGCAACTAGCTGAACACATCTAGTTAGCCAATCACAAGAGACAAATGTGTGCAGGCACCTATCACCAGCTGGCTCCCACTAGTGTAGGATATGTGCGTATTCATTTTCAACAATGAGAGAACAAAGCACATTTGAAAATAGAAGTGATTTTAAAAGTGTCTTAAAATTCAATGCTCTATCTGATACTTGCAAGTTTAATTCTGATTTTCCTATACCTTTAAAGAGATATTAAAGGGACAGAAAGGTCAAAGTTTAAGTACGAATTACAGAGTTTTAGGTTTAGAGAGATGTAGATTGAATATGTAAAAGAGTCCCATGGGTGGGAGGAAGCACAAAAGAAATGGTCAAGCGTGAGGGTGATAGGTTTATGAGAGGAGTAACAAAGTGCACATGTGAACAGTAATGCAAAGATCTCCTTGGAGTGCATTAGGAGTGCAATGAGGTTTGAAATAAGGTAGTGGTAACATTCTTTATTTCTTAGAGGGTAAGAATAAGTAATTGTAGTCAAATTAATCCCAGAGGAAAGTGAAAGCCAATGCCAGGATTTGCAAAAAGGAGGAAACAGATGGTGAAGAAAATAAAGTAGACAACAGAGCTGAGAATGGACCATAAAGGAGACAGGCGAGGGGGGTACAAGTTAGTAGAATGTTGTCATTGTCAATGCTTGAGATAGAGAGTGGATGAGGATTTCTGGAGTATTATTGTTGAGGAATGTATAAAACTGAAAATGTTTCATAAATGATACTGACAAGACGGACTTGCTGGGTGTGAAGTCTGAAGTCTTTTCTGGAGTCAAAAATAGCAAAGAGGAGATAGTGGCGGAAGTAAGGAAACTGCTGGGCCAAGAGAAAGACATTTATTTTACACTTTCTGCAATGAGATTTTTTTTTTAGTGAAAGTTTTTCTGCAGGTCATTTTTAAATCAAATTTAATTTTAAATTAGGCAGTTACACTAACGAACCAGTTCAAATGCAATGTGTTTGTTAACTGGAGCAGTTTTTTAAGTTTTATAATATAGTGTAGTAGATGAAAATTGCATTGCAAATTAGCGGCAGCCAAAAAAAAAGAAATTGTAAAATGTATCTTGAATAATTTTGTTTCCTTTTCTCTTGGTCTAAAATATAAATGTAATAAAAAAAGGCGCATTGCTCATAAGAACGTCTTACATACAGAAAAAAACAGCTTTGCAGACTTGGAAAGGTAAGGGGGCGGGTTTGAAAAAAATCTGAGAGCCAGTCAACAATAAATGTACTGCTACTTTGCAGCACTACTGCATATTTCACTTTTTACTTCAAACAGAACTCTGCTCTGGATGCGCTGTGATAAGGAAAACTTACACAGTGCAGCCAGAGCATAGCTCTGTTAAAGGAGAACAGCCTAATGCGGAGCAGCGCTGCAAAGTTAAAGCACTAAAAGTTCCTGCATGTGTCCTGTTCTTTCTGCAGACATGATGCATTTTCTGCGATGACATCTCAGATCACTGCATGTTCTGATATGGGGCTGCTGGGGTGCAAGATAATGACCAGTTTTTGTCATGTTCAGCTTTAGATAGGGGTGTGACAATTAGGAGATGGCAGAAAGGTCCTTAGTGACACAAGATTAGTTTATCAGTAATGTCAGTAGTGGTACAAATTTGTGTGTCATCAACATAAAGAACATAAGAGACAGCTTGATGTAAAGTATTAATAGAGCCTAGGTAGACAGTGACTGCGAAAAAATAAAAGACAGTACAAAAGAAAAAGCACTGATTAGATAGGTAACAGGAGGACAGTTTCACAAGGGCCAAGATAAGTGAGAATGTTTGAAGAATTGGTAAGTCAACAGTATTAAAAGCATTGTCCTTTACACTTAGCCCTGAGAAGGTTATTGGTCTTTTTATTAAGGGTGGTCTTTGCCAGTACAAAATGGAAATTTAAATTTAACTTCCTATATGTTGGCTCAAGCTTTATTGTCACACTGTCTCTTTAAAAAGTATCAGAACAGAAAGCCTAGAACCCCAAAAGCCACCTCCAATGCAGGTAACATCCCTGCATTATAAAGCATAAAACACAATATTCCATTTATCTTGGTGTAGCACTCACCAATAAAGCCTAATAAATCAACAGATACGTGTATATGGTGGGAAATGACATGCTTAAAAAATAATATACAAAAATGATTTTAGTGCACAAATTACTTCTGTAGATTATCAGGAAAGTATGAAATGACAGCACACCTGTAGCTTTATATAGTTCTTACACTGAAACCACTGCTTCTCAAGAATAGGTGATAGAGATAACCCTTACATAGTGAAAGGGGCATACAACACATTGTACAAACAAGACTTTCTGTAGTACTGCACTAAATTAACATACTAACCAGGTGTAAAAAAAAAAACAGAATTTATGCTTACCTGATAAATTACTTTCTCCAACGGTGTGTCCGGTCCACGGCGTCATCCTTACTTGTGGGATATTCTCTTCCCCAACAGGAAATGGCAAAGAGCCCAGCAAAGCTGGTCACATGATCCCTCCTAGGCTCCGCCTACCCCAGTCATTCGACCGACGTAAAGGAGGAATATGCATAGGAGAAATCATATGATACCGTGGTGACTGTAGTTAGAGAAAATAATTCATCAGACCTGATTAAAAAAACCAGGGCGGGCCGTGGACCGGACACACCGTTGGAGAAAGTAATTTATCAGGTAAGCATAAATTCTGTTTTCTCCAACATAGGTGTGTCCGGTCCACGGCGTCATCCTTACTTGTGGGAACCAATACCAAAGCTTTAGGACACGGATGATGGGAGGGAGCAAATCAGGTCACCTAGATGGAAGGCACCACGGCTTGCAAAACCTTTCTCCCAAAAACAGCCTCAGAAGAAGCAAAAGTATCAAATTTGTAAAATTTGGTAAAAGTGTGCAGTGAAGACCAAGTCGCTGCCTTACATATCTGATCAACAGAAGCCTCGTTCTTGAAGGCCCATGTGGAAGCCACAGCCCTAGTGGAGTGAGCTGTGATTCTTTCAGGAGGCTGACGTCCGGCAGTCTCATAAGCCAATCGGATGATGCTTTTAAGCCAAAAAGAGAGAGAGGTAGAAGTTGCTTTTTGACCTCTCCTTTTACCAGAATAAACAACAAACAAAGAAGATGTTTGTCTGAAGTCCTTTGTAGCCTCTAAATAGAATTTTAGAGCACGAACTACATCCAAATTGTGTAACAAACGTTCCTTCTTTGAAACTGGATTCGGACACAAACTGGATTCGGACACAAAGAAGGCACAACTATCTCCTGGTTAACTTTCGGAAGAAAACCAGGTTTAGTACGCAAAACCACCTTATCTGCATGGAACACCAGATAAGGAGGAGAACACTGCAGAGCAGATAACTCTGAAACTCTTCTAGCAGAAGAAATTGCAACCAAAAACAAAACTTTCCAAGATAGTAACTTAATATCTACGGAATGTAAGGGTTCAAACGGAACCCCTTGAAGAACTGAAAGAACTAAATTGAGACTCCAAGGAGGAGTCAAAGGTTTGTAAACAGGCTTGATTCTAACCAGAGCCTGAACAAAAGCTTGAACATCTGGCACAGCCGCCAGCTTTTTGTGAAGTAAAACAGATAAAGCAGAAATCTGTCCCTTCAAAGAACTTGCAGATAATCCTTTCTCCAAACCCTCTTGTAGAAAGGATAGAATCTTAGGAATTTTTATCTTGTTCCATGGGAATCCTTTAGATTCACACCAACAGATATATTTTTTCCATATCTTATGGTAAATTTTCCTAGTTACAGGCTTTCTAGCCTGGACAAGAGTATCAATGACAGAATCTGAAAACCCACGCTTTGATAAAATCAAGTGTTCAATCTCCAAGCAGTCAGTTGGAGTGAAGCCAGATTCGGATGTTCGAATAGACCTTGAACAAGAAGGTCCTGTCTCAAAGGTAGCTTCCATGGTGGAGCCGATGACATATTCACCAGGTCTGCATACCAAGTTCTGCGTGGCCACGCAGGAGCTATCAAGATCACCGAAGCCCTCTCCTGATTGATCCTGGCTACCAGCCTGGGAATGAGAGGAAACGGTGGGAATACATAAGCTAGGTTGAAGGTCCAAGGCGCTATCAGTGCATCTACTAGAGTCGCCTTGGGATCCCTGGATCTGGACCCGTAGCAAGGAACCTTGAAGTTCTGACGAGACGCCATCAGGTCCATGTCTGGAATGCCCCATTATTGAGTTATTTGGGCAAAGATTTCCGGATGGAGTTCCCACTCCCCCGGATGGAAAGTCTGACGACTCAGAAAATCCGCTTCCCAATTTTCCACTCCTGGGATGTGGATTGCAGACAAGTGGCAGGAGTGATTCTCCGCCCATTGAATTATTTTGGTCACTTCCTCCATCGCCAGGGAACTCCTTGTTCCCCCCTGATGGTTGATATATGCAACAGTCGTCATGTTGTCTGATTGAAATCTTATGAATTTGGCCTTTGCTAGTTGAGGCCAAGCTTTGAGAGCATTGAATATCGCTCTCAGTTCCAGAATGTTTATCGGGAGAAGAGATTCTTCCCGAGACCATAGACCCTGAGCTTTCAGGGGTTCCCAGACCGCGCCCCAGCCCACCAGACTGGCGTCGGTCGTAACAATGACCCACTCTGGTCTGCGGAAGCTCATTCCCTGTGACAGGTTGTCCAGGTTCAGCCACCAACAGAGTGAATCTCTGGTTCTTTGATCTACTTGGATTGTCGGAGACAAGTCTGTATAATCCCCATTCCACTGTCTGAGCATGCACAGTTGTAATGGTCTTAGATGAATTCGTGCAAAAGGAACTATGTCCATTGCCGCAACCATCAAACCTATTACTTCCATGCACTGCGCTATGGAAGGAAGAAGAACAGAATGAAGTACTTGACAAGAGCTTAGAAGTTTTGATTTTCTGGCCTCTGTCAGAAAAATCTTCATTTCTAAGGAGTCTATTATTGTTCCCAAGAAGGGAACTCTTGTTGACGGGGACAGAGAACTTTTTTCTATGTTCACTTTCCACCCGTGAGATCTGAGAAAGGCTAGGACAATGTCCGTATGAGCCTTTGCTTTTGACAGAGACGACGCTTGAATCAGTATGTCGTCCAAGTAAGGTACTACTGCAATGCCCCTTGGTCTTAGCACCGCTAGAAGGGACCCTAGTACCTTTGTGAAAATCCTTGGAGCAGTGGCTAATCCGAATGGAAGTGCCACAAACTGGTAATGCTTGTCCAGAAAGGCGAACCTTAGGAACCGATGATGTTCCTTGTGGATAGGAATATGTAGATACGCATCCTTTAAATCCACCGTGGTCATGAATTGACCTTCCTGGATGGTAGGAAGAATTGTTCGAATGGTTTCCATTTTGAACGATGGAACCCTGAGAAATTTGTTTAGAATCTTGAGATCTAAAATCGGTCTGAATGTTCCTTCTTTTTTGGGAACTATGAACAGATTGGAGTAAAACCCCATCCCTTGTTCTCCTAATGGAACAGGATGAATCACTCCCATTCTTAACAGGTCTTCTACACAATGTAAGAATGCCTGTCTTTTTATTTGGTTTGAAGACAATTGAGACCTGTGGAACCTCCCCCTTGGGGGTAGTTCCTTGAATTCCAGGAGATAACCTTGAGAAACTATTTCTAGCGCCCAAGGATCCTGAACATCTCTTGCCCAAGCCTGAGCAAAGAGAGAGAGTCTGCCCCCCACCAGATCCGGTCCCGGATCGGGGGCCAACACTTCATGCTGTTTTAGTAGCAGTGGCAGGTTTCTTGGCCTGCTTACCCTTGTTCCAGCCTTGCATCGGTCTCCAGGCTGGTTTGGTTTGAGAACTATTACCCTCTTGTTTAGAGGGTGTAGAATTTGAGGCTGGTCCGTTTCTGCAAAAGGGACGAAAATTTGGCTTATTTTTAGCCTTAAAAGACCTATCCTGAGGAAGGGCGTGGCCCTTTCCCCCAGTGATGTCTGAAATAATCTCTTTCAAGTCAGGGCCAAACAGCGTTTTACCCTTGAAAGGGATGTTAAGCAATTTGTTCTTGGAGGACACATCCGCTGACCAAGACTTTAGCCAAAGCGCTCTGCGCGCCACAATAGCAAAACCTGAATTTTTCGCCGCTAATCTAGCTAATTGCAAAGTGGCGTCTAAGATAAAAGAGTTAGCCAATTTAAGTGCTTGAACTCTGTCCATAACCTCCTCATACGAAGATTCTTTATTGAGCGACTTTTCTAGTTCTTCGAACCAGAAACACGCTGCTGTAGTGACAGGAACAATGCATGAAATTGGTTTTAGAAGGTAACCTTGCTGAACAAACATCTTTTTAAGCAAACCCTCTAATTTTTTATCCATAGGATCTTTGAAAGCACAACTATCTTCTATAGGGATAGTAGTGCGTTTGTTTAGAGTAGAAACCGCCCCCTCGACCTTGGGGACTGTCTGCCATAAGTCCTTTCTGGGGTCGACCATAGGAAATAATTTCTTAAATATAGGGGGAGGAACAAAAGGTATGCCGGGCCTTTCCCATTCCTTATTTATAATGTCCGCCACCCGCTTGGGTATAGGAAAAGCATCGGGGGGCACCGGGACCTCTAGGAACTTGTCCATCTTACATAATTTCTCTGGAATGACCAAATTGTCACAATCATCCAGAGTAGATAACACCTCCTTAAGCAGAGCGCGGAGATGTTCTAATTTAAATTTAAAAGTAATAACATCAGGTTCAGCTTGTTGAGAAATTTTTCCGGAATCTGAAATTTCTCCCTCAGACAAAACCTCCCTCCTGGCCCCTTCAGATTGGTGTGAGGGTATGTCAGAACCATTATCATCAGCGTCCTCATGCTCTTCAGTATCTAAAACAGAGCAATCGCGCTTTCTCTGATAAGTGGGCATTTTGGACAAAATGTTTTTAATAGAATTATCCATTACAGCCGTTAATTGTTGCATAGTAAGAAGGATTGGCACACTAGATGTACTAGGGGCCTCTTGTGTGGGCAAGACTGGTGTAGACACAGAAGGGGATGATGCAGTACCATGCTTACTCCCCTCGCTTGAGGAATTATCTTGGGCAACATCATTATCAGTGGCATCATTGTCCCTACTTTGTTTTATGTCACATTCATCACATATATTTAAATGGGGAGGAACCTTGGCTTCCAAACATACAGAACATCGTCTATCTGATGGTTCAGACATGTTAACAGGCATAAACTTGATAACAAAGCACAAAAAACGTTTTAAAATAAAACCGTTACTGTCACTTTAAATTTTAAACTGAACACACTTTATTACTGAATATGTGAAAAAGTATGAAGGAATTGTTCAAAATTCACCAAAATTTCACCACAGTGTCTTAAAGCCTTAAAAGTATTGCACACCAAATTTGAAAGGTTTAACTCTTAAAATAACGGAACCGGAGCCGTTTTTACATTTAACCCCTATACAGTCCCTGGTATCTGCTTTGCTGAGACCCAACCAAGCCCAGAGGGGAATACGATACCAAATGACGCCTTCAATAAGCTTTTTCAGTGGTTCTTAGCTCCTCACACATGCATCTGCATGCCTTGCTTTCCAAAAACAACTGCGCATTAGTGGCGCGAAAATGAGGCTCTGCCTATGACTAGAAAAGGCCC
Organism: Bombina bombina; assembly: GCF_027579735.1. Taxonomy (NCBI): domain Eukaryota; kingdom Metazoa; phylum Chordata; class Amphibia; order Anura; family Bombinatoridae; genus Bombina; species Bombina bombina. The sequence continues at coordinate 107,082,119 of NC_069499.1, read as the reverse complement.
CCAGTGAAAAAGGTGTCCAATACAGTGCCTGCCGTTTTTTTTTTAATGCATCCCCAAAATTAAAAGAACTATTTATAGTTATAATCCACTAAATATACTTATAAAGTAATCGTTTTAGCCCAGAAAAATGTCTACCAGTCTTTAAAGCCCTTGTGAAGCCCTTTATTCTTATACTAAACTAAGAAAATGGCTTACCGGTTCCCATAGGGAAAATGACAGCTTCCAGCATTACCAAGTCTTGTTAGAAATGTGTCATACCTCAAGCAGCAAAAGTCTGCCCACTGTTTCCCCCAACTGAAGTTAATTCATCTCAACAGTCCTGTGTGGAAACAGCCATCGATTTTAGTAACGGTTGCTAAAATCATTTTCCTCTTACAAACAGAAATCTTCATCTCTTTTCTGTTTCAGAGTAAATAGTACATACCAGCACTATTTTAAAATAACAAACTCTTGATTGAAGAATAAAAACTACATTTAAACACCAAAAAACTCTTAACCATCTCCGTGGAGATGTTGCCTGTGCAACGGCAAAGAGAATGACTGGGGTAGGCGGAGCCTAGGAGGGATCATGTGACCAGCTTTGCTGGGCTCTTTGCCATTTCCTGTTGGGGAAGAGAATATCCCACAAGTAAGGATGACGCCGTGGACCGGACACACCTATGTTGGAGAAATCTAAATTAATGAACACCTTGTATGCTGCAATTGTTTTTTAATTGCCAATCTCCACTCAACACTCTTATTTGGAGGAGCCAATCTATCTAGACTTGTTACTGGCGTAAACAAGATTTGACACACTAATTTTTTTTTTGCAGAGACAAATTTGAGACAATTGTGTAGCAGGGTAAGTCTGCAGTGCTCACTTCCAATATCAGAACTAGGAAACACATTTTCCCGAGTTAAATTACAGAATACGTGGACAAAGTAAATATTACAGATATATATATTTTTTTATTACATACAATCAAACATTTTTATTACAATATCAAAACTATTTTGATAGGGTAGTCAGGAACCTAATCCATATGTATGTATGTATATATATATATATATATATATATATATATATATAAAAATAATAAGAGAATTGTATCCTTTTTTTCCTTTTCTTTTTATTTATTATGTGCTCTGGTTTGAGCCTCTATGTTTGATTTGATTTTTTGTGTGGTGGAGGGGTGTCACCGTTGTATGTAATGTTGTAATAAATGTTTAGTAGTTTTTATTGTTATGCTATTTATGTATTGTCTAATTAGATTCCATTTGTATGTTCTGTATTTTTTTCAGATCATATTTGTCTTGAAGAAGGCCCATAATGGGGTCGAAACGTCAACATTCAATTTAATGTTGTAACGCATTTGGAAAATAAATTTGCACTGTTTTCGGATTTTAAAAAAAGTCCTGTGAGTGCCCTCCTTCATCAACACAATGGTCCCTAAGAGGATAGCACCCAGGCAGTGATTACACTTGAGTGGAAGGAGTGCTGGGCCAACGGCTAAGTTTTCTAATATATATATGTATACACACACACAAATATATATATATATATATATATATATATATAGATATAGATATACACACACAGATATATATATATATATATATATATATATATATATATACATACACACACAGTACACTCACATACATATATATATATTTGTCTCATTTGTACTGCTAGTACTAGTTCTGCTATAAAGACAAACATTATTTAGAACATATAATCTTGATAAATGGCTTAACAATAGACTGTAGTTATGGAACATAATTTTTTAGTATCTGCATTACAATGAAATAATGCTAAATCAATACTATGACCAGAAGGAAAATAAAAAAGAATATATTATTACAATGATTAACAGACATATGTGCCTGTTCATGACATGCCCTTTTAACAAAAACCTCTCTGAGCACAGAGAAGATTCATCAAACATTTTTATAAGCATAAAACGCCTCTATTCATGGCTTCTGCATGCTGCAGGCAGTTCCTCTGGGAAGCTCCTGGCAGTTATCTTTCTACTTCAGTTCATTGTTTCGAGTGTTCTGCAAGTCAGATTAATTACAGCGCTCATTTTGTTTGTTTCTGTCTTACCGAATAAAAGAAGAGCTGTATCTTCTATGGATAAGAATGTGCTACAATGCAGCCTTTAGAAGATGGATTCATATTAAGTAATTGACATCGCTCACAGGGACTAATTATAAGTCATAAGGGACAATTAGGCTTATTAAAGTATCCCTTAAAGAGAGTGGCACGACACAAAGCACCAATAATCAATTCATCGCTTATTTTCCTTTTTTATGTTAATATGGTATTCACAACCCTCTTTAACCTATTCATATTTAAAGATCTAATGTACATGTACAAATATACAGGTCTAACATGTCTTAAAAACCCAAACTCTTAGCAGTTCCCCCCCCACCCACCCAGTAAAGACAAAGTGCATCTTTTGGTGCTGGAACTCAGTAGGATATATTTTGTCTAGAAGGATCTGTGAAGAGTCCACCAGTTGCCACATATTTTTCTGCCATATGCTCATTTTGTTTTCTAGAAAAGCATTTTTTGTGCAGGTGTTAGAAAGCTGAGAAAATGAAGTGTTGATCTTTATTGCTTCACACTTTGAGAGAATGATATTATGATCCCTAACGGCACTATTTGAGAGGTGTAAAGCCAGCCACACGTTAAGGCAAACAGAGACCAAATACCCACAACAACAAGTAGAAGGGCCTTTTATGAATACAGTGTATATAGTTCATAATTTAATCTCTAATTTGCATATCATTACCCAGAATACCTTGCCCCAGAGGAAACACTGTTTCCTGGGGAAGGGTGTACAAATGTGCTATACAATAATCTATTGAGTCTGTAAATATAAAAAAATTGAACATGATTGGCACAAGTCTGCATATGCTGGATTTATAATAAAAGTGTCATTTTAATGCCAACGTTTTGGGCTCACATCATGTTTAAGGATGGTCTGAGCCTAAAATGTTGTAATTTTTTTTTTTTTTTTTTTTTTATTGAGGTTTATTTAGAGATATACAACGTTACACAAATAAATTCTCATGTCACATGAGATAAGATATCAGTTTTACAGAAGGTACTAACAATAAAAAAATGGATTATAAAAAACACAAAGTTAATAATATATGTACCATGTGAACATTATATAAATGCAATGTCAGTCACCTAGGGACCTTCTAAATGACACAATACGACATTCTTGGACCTTCAAACGTAAGCGAAAATATTTAAGGAAAAGAAGGTAATTTCAAACCTAGGAGACCGCTTATGGGTCTCAAATGATAAACCTCATTTTTATAATACGTTATATCGTGTATAGCAAATAAACTTAAAACATCTTTCTTATAACTCAATAGGCCACTGTTGGACCTAATCTAGATATTAACTCAAGGTAAGGAAAAAAAAGGAAAAAAGAAAGCTATTTAGCACATTCAATTAGTAGGTAATATTAAAAGTTATGGAAGTGCGGCATTGGCGAGATAAGCCGCATATTTAACCCTCCTAAACTAGGAGGTATATTAAGGTGGGGGGGGGGGAGGTGGTAGTATGAAGATGGTAATCAAAATATATGAACAGAGCACTAAATCTGTGTTGAGAGTTTCGAGGGCACATGGATTGTTAGAGGGTAAATAGAAACAGGTTAATTGTATGATGGGTCAAAGCTATGTCCTGCATAAAGAAGCTGTTCTTTTATGGTGCTATCCAGAGGAGGACTGTACATAGTTGGCACTAGAGGAGGTCCAGCCTCCTCCCGTACTTTATCCTAACATTCTAGGCATCTACTATAAAGATCCCGTGTGTGAAATTGAGTGCCTAGCTTATGCAACTGTTTCTCTAACTCCACCATACACACACATTGCTTTGAATAGAATAAAGGTGACATCCACCAATTTAATGGGTCTTCAATTGGCACTTAGGGATAGGGTATTAAGTAGGCTATACAGGTTTAAGACAAAAAATAAGTAGGCAGATGCAAGGGTTGTCAAAGAAACCATAATATCTTTCCTCTAGGCAAATAAGTACTCTGTATCCCGGATGTGGGCCCACCACCCAGGAACAGAAAGGTCATACCACCAATACATATACATCTATTACCAGGGGAGAGGAGAATATGAGAAACTAGACCTTGCTATAGCTTAAATTTAAACATGTGCACAAGCTACCCTAATTTAGCTGACCATAATTGAAAAGTGGGGACACCCTCGGCTAAGTAACTCTGTGTACAGTCTAAAGTGTAGTCTAATAAGCAGTCCAGCTATGATGAAGATGCTCAATCCAGCCATGCTTATTAGACAAAAAACAAAACAAAAGGCAAAACAAAAAAAAAGCATTAGCATTGCTTGTGTGAAAACAAGAAATTGCGAGTAACAGTAATAGAAAAAGGTAGCAACTTGCGACATAACTGCAGTTAACCATGAGTGACATGGGAGTGACATAACAGCAAAAGGGAATATGGGCATATTATGACGTCACTCTTTTCATTGTATTGGATAGTTATGATGTAACCCCTCTTGAATAGCATACAATTAATTGCAACTTAAACTTAGGACAAAGCTTAATATGTGGATGCTTGTGATAGGGAAGGTAAAGGAAGTATCAGCAACGCTAAATATAGCTAAACAATCATTGACGTTGATATAAAAGGAAGGGGATTTCGAACTAGGAGAACAACACTAGTTTAATAGTTTTCTGAGTGGTGTAAACCCCCACAGTAAAGGCAATTTTAGTTGTAGAAAATTACTTTAAACAAAGCCCTTATTTACCTGATATCTTTCATAATAAACCTATATATTATTATGCAAATTTTGCTAAATAACATGTCCACTAGCAACAGCTGTTAATAAGGATCTGTATAGGTCTTCTATAAAGGGGTATAAACAGACAAACATAAGCATAAACATTTCTAGGATATGTCTAGTATATCATTATGTCCTAGATGTAAAGCAGAAGTATTTAGCAGGAGATAATATGACCCGCCAAAAGAAGAGGGTAACACCACACACACATATATACATGCAGAACAAACAAGCTCATAACTCTTAATAGTGTGAAATATATTTGTAACACAAGGTGCAACCTAAGTGTGTTAGGTCAAATCAATGACCATCATTAGTGTCTAGGGCAATAATATTAAATACAGAAATCACCCATCTGTAGTTGAATATATATAAAGGTAACCAACATAGTAAAACATTAAGTTAAGGCATAATGGTAAAACGTAGAGTCCACTCCCTAACATAAATGGCAATATAGATTGTAGGATAATGATAGTAAGGTAGTTCTAAAATAATATTTGAGAGGCTACAGAACATATTGGAGGGTAAGGGTGAGCAGGTATTGTAAAGATATAAAAAATATACACATTTAAGTCAGCAGAGAGAAGATGAATGGTATATAGTTCCAAAGCAATGGTCCATAAGTTCATATAGGTAAAGGTAAATCTGTAAATCTGTAAGGGATCACAACCCATAATGATTCAGCTAAAGCTAACAATGAATAGAATATTGCATTAACAGTGTGTAAGTTAAACAAACATGAAAACCATATATTATAATAAAACACTAACAGATGTATCTTATAACACCAATGCAGGATGACCACAAAAATATACCGTCTACCTAACATGGTGTGACGAACTAGTAGGAGTCTTTTATCCCACCCCAGATCTCAAGGCTAAGTATTCTCTCCAGTCTGCTGTGTTGGAATGTTGATCTGTCTTCTCAGCCCCCGCGATCACTGGATGTAGAAGAGGAGTCTCTAATTTTAATGTAAAGGATGTCTCCGGCACTATAATGTTTGCCCCATGCTGGAGAGTCAAAGTCTCAGGTAGTGTCGCAGAGACCTTATCCTCCTCGTCTAAGGATTGCTTCCAGCTATGATGTATGTAGAGTAGCTCCAATGTTGATTTATGACGTGTCCTCCTCAAAGGCATTGCGGCCATTTGGTATCTCATTGCAGTAGCGTGGTCCACAGTATCCGATATCCCAGGCGCAGCGCCGGCAATACTAAAGGGGCCTGAGCGCCCAGCAACAGTCTCGGTACCAATGGTGCCCATCCTTTTCATGCACGCTGGCTCTGTCTTAGGAGCAGTTATAGGGAAAAGCGTGTAGTCAGCGTGTTCTGCCTGCCTTGCTGTCAGCACAGCTGAGTATTCAAACACCTCACGGCAGCTATCCAAAAAGTTGTGTATCTCCTCCATGATGCGTTCCGGGACCTCCATAATTAAGCAGTCACTCAGAGGGTATTACAATAAGCTTTGATCAATCCCAAACTCCAGAACAAATATTGCACAGGCCGCAAGATGGCTGCTCCTAGTGTCCGTTATCATCCGTAGGCATATATACCCGGGTCCTGAGATCGCTGTAACCCTTTATGGCACTCTTTAAAATTGATCATATGGGTTCACTAGGCATTCTGATCTACAATGATGTCCATATATTTGGGCTAAAACGGTCATTTCATTTGAATTTTGACTCAGTATGTTCAGAGCTATGAGAATGTGCTGCCGTTCAGTTGCAGAGTTGGCTCCTCCCCCCAAAATGTTGTAATTTAATAATGTAAGTTTTCCTCTGTGAAAACCACAACTGGGCTAGAAGAGACTGTTCCTATGTGGTAACTCGATATAGAACAAGCCACTGAGCTGTTGTTCATTCCTGGTAGAGCGCTTCTCTCTTTGTATGCAAATTTTAATGACCCTGGGTAGGTCTCCCTAAGGGTGATGGGGGAAACCAGACGTGGACTCCTTGCCCAGAGTGCTTAGAGGAATATGGCTGCACCTCACTGACGAGGCCCATAGAAGGCCGAAAATGGTCGTCTGGGGTTGTCATGTTCCTTGTTCAGAGGAGAATTGCCTGGTATTTCGTGGCTGGACTGACCTTACTTGGCAGGATCAGACTGATATACTTCAGGAAAGTTTTCCTCTGTGAAAAGCACAACTGGGAAAAAGAGACTGCTCCTAGGTGGTAACTCGCCATAGAACAAGCCACTGAGCTGTTGTTCGTTCCTGGTAGAGCGCTTCTCTCTTTGTATACAAATTTTTATGACCCTGGGGAGGTCTCCCTAAGGTTGATGGGGGAAAACCAGACATAGACTCCTTGCCCAGAGTGCTTAGAGGAATATTGCTGCTCCTCATTGACGAGGCCCATAGAAGACCGAAACGGTCATCTAGGGTTGTCATGTTCCTTGTTCAGAGGAGAATTGCCTGGTATTTCGTGGCTGGACTGACCTTACTTGGCGGGATCAGACTGATATACTTCAGGAAAGTTTTCCTCTGTGAAAAGCACAACTGGGAAAAAGAGACTGCTCCTGGGTGGTAACTTGCCATAGAACAAGCCACTGAGCTGTTGTTCGTTCCTGGTAGAGCGCTTCTCTCTTTATATACAAATTTTTATGACCCTGGGGAGGTCTCCCTAAGGGTGATGGGGGAAAATCAGACGTGGACTCCTTGCCCAGAGTGCTTAGAGGAATATTACTGCACCTCATTGACGAGGCCCATAGAAGGCCGAAACGGTCGTCTAGGGTTGTCATGTTCCTTGTTCAGAGGAGAATTGCCTGGAATTTCGTGGCTGGACTGACCTTACTTGGCGGGATCAGACTGATATACTTCAGGAAAGTTTTCCTCTGTGAAAAGCACAGCTGGGCTAAAAGAAACTGCTCCTAGGTGGTAACTCGCCATAGAACAAACCACTGAGCTGTTGTTTGTTCCTGGTAGAGCGCTTTTCTCTTTGTATGCTAATAATGTAAGACCCTGTGAATTAATAAAGGTCACTTTTTAACATGGGAGGTTCTACAGTAAATCATTTACTTGTACTGTGCAAACCTATTTGGCAGAAGCCCATTACTGCTTACAATGAGAACATAGTGTTGTACTTCTACATTGTGTAATACTGACTCCCCTTCCTCAAATCAACAGTAAGTCAGCAAGGAAGGCTGAGGTTAGGACCCAAGAATAGCAGGGACCTTAATGAAGCACTTATCACCTCTTGGCAAATCGCTGTCACTAAGACCTCAATTATAGGTTTTTAATAAAAAAAAATCAAAATCAGAATGTAACCCAATAAAGTAACAACATTCACTACATAATAGGAATATATGAATCTCAGAATGCCGACTGACAGAATGCCGAAGCACATTTGTCCGAGAGACTATATTCCGAGTTCGGCCAAGGGAAGATACGCTACAGAGTGCTCTGTTATAATCAGTGCCTCAGACTCCGCAACCACCTCTGGGAACCTAACCATGGGTCCTACCTCCCACAACGTGCTTTTAATAGACTTCTACAAGGTCATACTGTATCTGTTTAAAGCATGATTTATTCATATTTGTCTAAGTTCTCTTAAAATCATAACATTATCTTAATGTAACATTATAACACAGATATCATGAAGCACAAAACTATATAAAAAAGCATACAAATATAAAATACATAAATATGAGGAAAAAAAATGTATTTAATTTGTATACTTTTAGATTACTAAAATAATAATAAACAGCAGGTACATTAATAAATAGTAGTTAAAGGGACACTGTACACTAGATTTTTTTTTGCATAAATGTTTTGTAGATGACCCATTTATATAGCCCATCTGGGTGTGATTTTGTAAAAATGTATAGTTTTGCTTATTTTTTAATAACATTGTGCTGATTTTCAGTCTCTTAACCAAGCCCCAATGTTTTAGATGTATACTGTCTACAAATTTCTGCGGCTCTTGTTTGTATAATCTGTCTTGTCCTGTTTCCCCAGCCTCTTTCACTGGGTGTCCCAACCTAACCTTATCAACAGTTCTAAACTGGGAGCTTCTAAGTATTTTTTTTTTTTTTATTTATGTTTTTTATTGAGGTTGTGCAAAAGTGTTACAACATATATAAAACAACATAGCGTAAAACAAGTAGAAAGAGTACATTTCAGTTTGACGATTTCTATATAAGTAGAAAGAAACAGTTTTGAATGTGCATAATCTTATAGAAAAGACTGGAACCTCTTTTTATACATTAAGATGAATAGCTTGAATGGTCACTTCTGGATTCATAAGCGTAAAGTAAATTAGCAATTGACATAGTATTTGATAGAAAACATATGTAAATAATATGGTGAAATATGTGGGTACAACAATTTGATTGCGGCATAGACAAGAGGAGCCGCATAGCTAACCCTCCAAAAGTAGGAGGTATATTATATTATGTGGGGGGGAGATATTAAATTGAATACAATAAACAGAGTATAATGCATGTGAAACTTTCAGAACATGGTGAGCTGGCTTAAGGGAGATAAGGCAGATCTCATACATAAGAACCCCGTATAACAGTCATGAAACTATAAGTGATCAGGGTCAACATACACAAACAAATGTATAAACATAGGGGTCCGTCAGGTTAGTTATTAAGGTTAGTAAGGTAGAGTTTGGCATAAAGGTTCAAACAAAACAAATGGTGAGTTATGTTTGTCAGGGTGGCTATTCCTTAAGATAACGTTTAGAATCGCCATTTTCCATATATACTGTCTATGTTATCCATGAGAATATAAATGAAGGGGCTTAGGGGTCTCGGCCGCCGACACCCGAGCCTTAGGAGCATACACAATGGGAGAGGACAACATAGCACGTTTTGTTTCACTCCTCAGGGCCAACCAGCTTTATATGGTGTGCGAAGTGTAAGCATAAATATGTTTGTAGAATCAATAGGCGGTCAGCTGGATCCTAACTAACCGCCGTCATATGATACCTATGTGTTGTAGACGGGGCATGATAAAAACTAATATTTAACACATCAATAACAAAACCACATCTAAAAGTTATGATTATGGTAATGCAGCTTAATCACTCTTGCCCTAGTAAAGCTCATTTATCAATAACATTGCACACATATTATCTTTTCAAATGATATATTGCAAGACCTTAAGTACCCCATTCACATCTGTGCTCACAGCCCGTCCCTCATCATCACACAACATTTAGCTAGATTGGTGCATATTTATAGTATAAACCTGTCTAAAACATGATAAAGGACTTAAAATAGTAAACAATCATACAAGTGGGTAGGTTAAGCGCCCAAAAACAGCCATAATGATCACAACAAATAAAAGAGACCTTGTTATAACCAAGGTATGGGCAAAATGTGGCGGCAGGGGGTCTAGGCATAGCAATTAACCTAATAGGGCAGTCAACAGAGCTACTGTAATATATATAGACAAACATTAACTCTTGAAAACCATTTATATCATAGGAGAGCTGGCATATAAACCTGCTGTGCCAACCATAACCATTCATTGTTAAAGAAAGTAGCGTGTCCATATCCTGGGGCAGATCTCAGTGGGAGTCCAAACTTATCAGGCAGTCAGAGAGAGAGAAAGGTGCCTAGTAGAGCTGCCAAGTTTATTGAAAATTCAGCAGGGGTCCATGTTCAACCCATCCCATGATAAAGACAAAGTCCGGTATGAGGGAGGTAGAAAAAACAGAGAGTCCCTTGCATTTCCAATGTTTAACCTATTCCCTTTTGATTAGCAGTGGGAACCAGCGGGTTACTGAAGAGAGGGGAAAGCTGGTGCTTTATGTTGAGAGGCATATCTTCGCTGATAAGCTGGAAAGCCACGGGCAAACGCACCTGCATGCTTATGGTGCTGATATCAATAGTTAGTAGTGTGCTGCTATAAAGCGATATAAGATTCCCCTGTAGCACCCGGTATTTACCTTCCACTGACCATCTCCGAAGAACCAGTGTCTTCTCCGGTCTTAGATCTGTGTCGGGAGAGTCTGGGTTTGCCGCAGCTTCTTGGGGTGGGTCGACAGCCTCAGTAATGGCATTCTGAAAAGCCCCCTGTAAGATAGGCTCAGCGAGGTCAGGCAGCTGTTGGAACTGAATGGCGCTATTTCTGTTAGGAGCTGCGTACAGCTTGTCGATCAAACTGGCATGGTGTTTTTGCAGCAAGCGCCTCATTACCTCCAAGAAATAAAGCGGAGTCTCCATAGTGCAGGCTGAGTCTAAAACCCCAAGGAGAAATAGGCATGCAGTTTTCTCAGAAGCCTGCAAACGGAGTGTAGTATCCTCAAAATGGCGGCTCTCTCTTCCAGCTCTGCGGAGTGAAACAGTGACGGGTAACTGGTGCAGACTCTCCGGGCCCCCAAAAGTTCATAAATACATAACACCAGCTCGTAGGTCTATCCACATAGATGCTAGGTACAAATAGTTTGTTGCAGAGTGTGAAAAGACCCCTAAATTAGGATCTTGGGCCCGGGAGCTGCACAAAAACACGTCCTACCAGCTCTGTAGATGACTCCGCCCCCAGCTTCTAAGTATTTAAAAAAAGTTTTATACTGAATTTTAAGATCAGTACCTGTGCATATTCTTCTTTATAGTAGTGTCTATTACATTCAGTTATATGAAAATTGGTGTACACTGTCCCTTTAAACCGGGGTTACTTAAAACAATTAAAGGGATATGAAACAGTAAAAAAAAAAAAAAAAAACTTTTGCAGTAAAAAGAACGTCCCAATATGAAATGTTTTACTAATTACTTACCATTTTTTTATTTTCTTCAGTTTTTGCTATTCAAAACCTATTTAATGGGCACACCATGCAGCTGATTTGACAGACACTGGCTCAAAATGCGCTAATATTTTGTTTCAGTACTGTTATAAATTAAATCATGTTAAATTGTGCAATTAATGTTTGCTTTGGATAACTGAAGTAATATTTATAAATAACAGAAAATGTTATAATATTGCAAAGTATTACACTGCGCTCACCTGACTGGCCAAACTTTCTGTGGCCCTGAGCAATTGCACAGCCGTGATAAAGACCAAAATTTATTAGCGAGACAGAAGTTTTATTACACACAGACAATGTGTGCAGACACTGCAGAACCGCAAGTATACACAGACACATGTATTTAGACTAATGACACCTCTAAAACATTGTACATACAACCTGGAACTTGCCAAATATGTGAAAACAACAGAGTGGAGTTAGGAATGAACATAACTTGCTAGCTTATTCTATAGGATGGCCTGAAATCAGCATGTACCTTTGCAAATAACTTATAAGTTGTATAAGTCGGACCAGAAATGGGAAGGCACTGGGGAAAACCCCCCAGAAAAAAACCCAGAAGAATGGGGGGGGGGGGGGGGAATAAGCATTTCTGTGTCTAGGTGGGACATCAGGAAAAAAGGTTTCAGTTTATTTTGCTTGTGGGCTCCATCTTGTTTGTATAGTTAATTGACTTGTTTCCGTCCTCTCAGTTCTGCCTTAAAGGAACAGTCTACACCAGAATGTGTATTATTTAAAAAGATAGATAATGCCTTTATTACCCAATCCCCAGTTTTGCATAACTAACACTGTTATATTAATACACCTTTTACCTCTGTGATTACCTGGTATCTAAGCCTTTGCAGACAGCCCCCTTATCTCAGTTCTTTAGACAAAATTGCATTGTAGCCAATCAGTGCCCTGTTATAAGTAACTCTATGGGCGTGAGCACGTTATCTATATGACAAACTTGAACTAACGCCCTCTAGCTGTGAAAAACTGTCAAATGCATTGAAATAAGAGGCGTCCTTCAAGGGCTTAGAAATTAGCATATGAGCATACCTAGGTTTAGTTTTCAACTAAGAACACCAAGATAACAAAGCAAATTTGATGATAAAAGTGAATTGTAAGGTTTTCTAATAATGAATGCCCTGACTGAATCATGAAAATTTAATTTTGACTAGACCTCTGAATTCAGAAAACTGAATTGAACCATATTTTAACTGCATTCAGTTATCTTCATTAACTTAATCTAAATGATTTTTTTTCATCCTCTCAGTAAAAACATAAATTATGCTTACCTGATAATTTCCTTTTCTTCTGATGGAAAGAGTCCACAGCTGCATTCATTACTTTTGGGAAATAAGAACATGGCCATCAGGAGGAGGCAAAACCAACCCAGCCAAATGCTTAAATACTCCTCCCACTCCCATCATCCCCTAGTCATTCTGCAGAGGAACAAGGAACAGTAGAAGAAATATCAGGGTGAAAGGTGCCAGAAGAATATAAGGACGCCCCACATAAAAGTACGGGTGGGGAGCTGTGGACTCTTTCCATCAGAAGAAAAGGAAATTATCAGGTAAGCATAATTTATGTTTTTCTTCTAAAATGGAAAGAGTCCACAGCTGCATTCATTACATTTGGGAAAACAATACCCAAGCTATAGAGGACACTGAATGCCAAGACGGTAGGGTACAATAGGCGGCCCAAACTGAGGGCACCCAGCCTGAACCTCTACCCAATATAAAACCCCACTTTGTCCGAAAAGCCACGGTGACACTGACTTGCAGTCAGTCCAGAAGCCAAACTAGAGACCACAAACGAACTTGACTGAACCAACAGTGTCCATGAGACACCGTCGCCCAACAAACGGTCCCCCACCGCTCATCTCCACAAATGAAGGAGACACCAGTCGAAACTTCCAAGGGAACAAGGCAAAGGAGAACCAAGGAAACCGAAATTTCCCCTAATACAAAAAGGAACACTTTCACTAGTGAGCCCAGCTCACAGAGACCCAAAGTGGTCCAAACAGGGAAGGGAGGCGACGCCAATACTAAGCGAAACCCGGGATAAGATCGGGCACAGAGACAGAACAGACGTCTCCCCCAAATCCTGCAAACACGGAATGCAACTGGAGAGGCAAAGTCCTCCTAGTGTCTGGCCATAGAATACCAAGGTATTCGACCATGAAAAAGTGTGTAATACACCCAGGTGAAAAAAACCCAAGTTTGAGAACACAGAGTCCACAACAGGACGACACAGAGGGTACTTGCGAGGTAAAAGAAGCAGTCAAGCAAGAAACAGACCGCAAAAGCAACCACCATACAGAGGGCACGTTCCAGGCAACCGGACCTACACACAGGTCCCTGAAAAGGGGAACACAAAAACCTCAATCGAGGTCCCCCGAGAAGGAGAGTATACGCTCAGAACCCGAAGGAAGAGTAAACCCTCTTCTAATCAATGGAGCAAGTTGAAAGGAAAATCTATACCCTAGCAGACTAAGCAAACAGGATAGACCCAACAGGCTCACACATCCAGAGGAGACTGCGCAAACGCAGTTGCTTAGACCGCTTGGCCATCCTGACCACCTGCAGACCCACACTCAGCTGGACCAACCCAGCCTCCGGGATCCAAGACAGGGAAACAAAAGAATAACGAAACAGGTACAGGAATGAGCGTAAGGATAGCACAGCCATCCCCACAGAGCACAAGTACAACCCGACTCTGAAACAGACAACAAGGCCATATACCTAAGGATCTATCAAAATAAAGGCACAACAAGTCTGCTTGGAGCCAGCAAGACCCCCAGGGTGAATCAATCCCACCTTTCCGCCTCCCATCCAGGAGAAGCCCCAGCAAGGACTCTATCTCCACAGGGAGGAAAATATCCCCTAAAGAAAAGGGATGATGCCGAAAGGGCAACAACTGTCCTCAAGGCCCGAAGGCACCGGCAAAAAGGGAGTGAAATTCCCAACACAGATGTCCTAGAAAAAGACCCCCCTGCAAGTAGCTTGCCAAGCCGAGGCACAGCCAACCCATCCACTGGAACACTGGCAAGCTGACCAGGGCAATGCAACCCTAAGGCACATCAGAAAATGGACATCCAGCACCAGCAGCGGGGTATGAACCAACCACCCTTGAGGATCAAGCCACATGGCTAACCACCAGATGACATGGGCCACTCTGTGGCAAAGAGCAAAAAATACTCAGAAAACCTGGCCAACCATGACCAGGTGAGGTAGATGGAGCAAGGACATAGCCCAAGTTCTCACTACCGTGGAAGATTCCAAAACCACCCAATACTGGGTCAGTAAAAAGGCCAAGCAAAGCCTCAGCAACCGGAAGTCTAAGGGAGAAAAACAGGTCCGGGCACCTAATAGTTCAGGCAAACCTTACCCTAGAACTAAACACCCCAACGGGCCAAAAAGCCAGACACAAGAGTTCAGATGCATATCCAGAGAGTCTGGATAGCGACAAGAATTCAAAAGCTCCGACCAAAGGAAGGAACCACCCCTAGCTAAAGTCTAACGTTCCAAGAAGCAAGGCTAGAAGTCGTATGAAGATACTGCTCAGAGCCTCAGGACAACCAAGGGATACATTGAGGTCCAAAAAATCCTACTAGCAGGACTAGTCTCCCTATCACCATTGCACAAGCAGAGGACACAACGAAGAGAAAGGCACTAAGTCTACCCAGCTCTGGAAAACCCTGAGCTAAACAAAGTCCCAGCTGGGAACAACCATCACCCGGAAACAGATCCCTAAAAGGAGATCCACTCACCCGGAGGCAATGGAAGAAGACCCGAGGCCTCTTTAAAACTCAGTCAAGAGTAAGAGCTGCATCTAGATATACTAGAATCAGCTATGCATACACCTGCAAGGTGTCAAGAGCTGCAACAGGTTTAAAACTGCAATCCTTCCGCATGCTAGACAGCTATCCTGTACAAGCTGTTGGATCAAGCCCAAAAGGACACATACAGAGGTCTAAAAAATGAAGGCCAAACCGCTCAATAGCGGTAAGGGGCATTAAGCCCTCCCACCCTCCACCACATGAGGAAGGAAACTCTAAGATCTGATGAAATCAGATGTCAGAGTGACGAAGTGGAAAAACTCCCCTGCCTGGTCATCTTTGACTGAAGGCTATAAGGACTGAAAACAATCCTTCCCACCTCATGGACCCACAGGTCCTCTCGAATGCTTAGTTGAACATGAAAAACAATGATAACCTGAGCACTTGGCGCTTCTACCAAACCAGCAGAACAGCGCCACGTGTCTGAACAGCCACAAAACCAAACAAACCTGACAGGACCAGCACCTAGGGTGCCAACCGGCAAGCTGCGTAAATATTCCCTCGTAGGGGAAAAAACTGAAAACAGACATTTTAAACAGAGGACTAACATGTCCAACAACTTCCGAAGAAGTAATAAAGATTATCAATCCCAGAAGGTTCCCGAAGGAAACAAAAACAAATAAAAGACATACCATTGGATATAAATAAAATATAAGGCAACCCGGAGGTTAACGCCCAAAAAGACACAGGCCCAGCTAAACAGAGCCCTATCACACAAAACTGGGAAAGATCTCTAACAAATGACAATCAGGAGATTACTTCATCACCACATGTCTAATGAGGTGCACCATTCGAATCATTAGACTGAAAATCCCTGTATCTGGTAACGATAGGGTCATTCAATAACTGAAAAACATGTCTGAGCAACACGCGAAGGCGCGCAATCCTCTAACGGAAGGCACAACACTCAGGGACAGATACCCCCATGGGGAACTGTAGAGGCCCTCCTCAAGGTGGAAGGCCCGGGACAATAGGGCACGAGCACATTCTCAAATAAACATCTGGACTCTGCAGACGAATAATCGCCAACATTATGTGGAAGCAAAAACGTGCTGCAACCTCCGGGGGAAAAACGCCACCCCGCATGGAGGAACCATAAACTGGGTTACCCGCATGTGCAGAAGTATGATTTGGTAGGGAACCACGCGCTCTAAAATGGCATACGGAACAAAACTGGTTAACAGGCATCAACGAGGCCACTCCGGATTCATCACCGGACACAGAATCTGAAATCAAAATAGTCTCAGTATCAGAATCCTCTGTAACTGAATCTAAAATGAACACAGTCTCAGCATCAGAATCCTCCATAGCTGGGAAGAGGATATTCAAATATGGATTAAAGTAGTGAAAAAACTAAAACGGCACCTGACACCCCCAATGGCTGGGGCACTCACCACCTCCTATGACCAGACCCCTGCGGACTAGAAAATTTCCTTCGCCACGTGGTCGGGAATGCGGAAATGGAACAACGGAACGTAGCCACAACGGAACACAAGGTGACCCGTACAGTCGAAACAAGCGCGCCCAGCCAAAAGGCCGCGTCACTTCCAAAGGCCTTAATGTTCCAACCACGAGCCCAGTAAACATCGCACATAAGCAGGTTGAATCACATAACAAACATGATTATAAAAACCCCCCTGTTCAATAACCCCCTCAGGAGATATTAACCCTTGATTTCAAGATACTAAAAGAGACTCACTGTGACCCTTATTTTAAAAGTTAGACCCGCAAGGTAGTAGCCTCTCGGGAAACATTCACATTACAGTACATTGCGAATAAAGTAAAATGAAACGATCGTACCGGAATTTACGCCGTGGAACAGGAACACGTCCTTTCAAGTGTGACGGATAGTAGCATCGATTCTGCCATGAACTTGGGATAAAAAAGCAAGCAGCGAAGCGAAGTTTGACAACGCCGATTGCTTGAGGAGCTGTTAATATGAGCCAGGATGGTTTCTCTAACTTTCATCCAAACCCTCGCTGAGAGACTGACAGGACTGCTTAAAACTCCTGTCCCATGCCGAAGAGTACTACCCTCCATAAGAGACAAAAACAAAAATTTAAAATTCTCACACTTCTCTGCCATCCTCCTGGGACAAAAGGCAAAGAATGATGGGGGATGAGGGAAGTGGGAGGAGTATTTAAGCCTTTGGCAGGGTTGTCTTTGCCTCCTCCTGGTGGCCAGGTTCTTATTTCCCAAAAGTAATGAATGCAGCTGTGGACTCTTTCCACTTAAGAAGAAAATGGTGAGACCAACATTCAGCCATTGGAAACCTTTCCACGGTGCATTTTCTGCAATTTGCAAATACTGTCAAAAGAAATATGCTTTACCAAATGCTACCAGGATAACAAAACAAATCTTTGCATGCCAGAGATGCCCTAAAGACATTAAAAAAAGTAAATTTATGCTTACCTGATAAATTAATTTCTTCTATGGTACGACGAGTCCACGGATTCATCCTTTACTTGTGGGATATTATCCTCCTGCTAACAGGAAGCGGCAAAGAGCACCACAGCAGAGTTGTCTATATAGCTCCTCCCTTAGCTCCACCCCCCAGTCATTCGACCGAAGGTACAGGAAGAAAAAGGAGAAACTACAAGGTGCAGAGGTGACTGAAGTTTAAAATAAAAAAAATATAATCTGTCTTAAAATGACAGGGCGGGCCGTGGACTCGTCGTACCATAGAAGACATTAATTTATCAGGTAAGCATAAATTTACTTTTCTTCTATAAGGTACGACGAGTCCACGGATTCATCTTTTACTTGTGGGATACAACCAAAGCTACAGGACACGGATGAACAGGAGGGACAAGACAGAGGTTAAACAGAAGGCACCACTGCTTGAAGAACTTTTCTCCCAAAAATAGCCTCCGAAGAAGCAAAAGTATCAAATTTGGAAAATTTGGAAAAGGTATGAAGCGAAGACCAAGTTGCAGCCTTACAAATCTGTTCAACAGAAGCATCATTTTTAAAAGCCCATGTGGAAGCCACCGCTCTAGTAGAGTGAGCTGTAATCCTTTCAGGAGGCTGCTGTCCAGCAGTCTCGTATGCCAAACGGATGATGCTTTTCAGCCAAAAAGAAAGAGAGGTAGCCGTAGCTTTTTGACCTCTACGTTTTCCAGAATAGACAACAAACAAAGAAGACGTTTGACGGAAATCTTTGGTTGCTTGCAAGTAAAACTTCAAAGCACGAACCACGTCCAAGTTGTGCAACAGAAGGAACAACAATTTCCTGATTGATATTCCTATTAGTACCAACCTTAGGAAGGAATCCAGGTTTGGTACGCAAAACCACCTTATCAGCATGGAAAATAAGATAAGGCGAGTCGCATTGCAATGCAGATAATTCAGAAACTCTTCGAGCCGAAGAAATAGCAACGAAAAACAGAACTTTCCAAGATAGAAGCTTAATATCTATGGAATGCATAGGTTCAAACGGAACCCCTTGAAGAACTTTAAGAACTAAATTCAAACTCCATGGCGGAGCAACAGGTTTAAACACAGGCTTGATTCTAACTAAAGCCCGACAGAACGACTGAACATCTGGAACATCTGCCAGACGCTTGTGCAGTAGAATTGATAAGGCAGATATCTGTCCCTTTAAGGAACTAGCTGATAGCCCCTTCTCCAATCCTTCTTGGAGAAAGGACAAAATCCTAGGAATCCTGATCTTACTCCATTAGTAGCCTTTGGATTCGCACCAATAAAGATATTTACGCCATATCTTAGATAAATTTTCCTAGTGACAGGCTTTCGAGCCTGAATCAAGGTATCTATGACAGACTCAGAGAAACCCTGCTTGTATAAAACCAAGCGTTCAATCTCCAAGCAGTCAGCTGCAGAGAAACTAGATTTGGATCCTGGAATGGACCTTGAATCAGAAGGTCCTGTCTCAGTGGCAGAGTCCATGGTGGAAGAGATGACATGTCCACCAGGTCTGTATACCAAGCCCTGCGTGGCCACACAGGTGCTATCAAAATCACTGAAGCTCTCTCCTGTTTGATTCTGGCAATCAAACGAGGAAGGAGAGGAAATGGTGGAAACACATAAGCCAGGTTGAATGACCAGGGTACTGCTAGAGCATCTATCAGTACTGCCTGAGGATCCCTTGACCTGGACCCGTAACAAGAAAGTTTGGCATTCTGACGAGACACCATCAGATCCAATTCTGGTGTGCCCCATTGCTGAATCAATTGTGCAAACACCTCCGGATGGAGTTCCCACTCCTCCGGATGAAAAGTCTGACGACTTAGAAAATCCGCTTCCCAGTTCTCCACTCCTGGGATATAGATTGCTGATAGATGGCAAGATTGAGTCTCTGCCCATCGAATTATTTTGGTAACCTCTATCATCGCTAGAGAACTCTTTGCTCCCCCCTGATGATTGATATATGATACAGTTGTGATATTGTCCAACTGGAATCTTATGAATCTGGCCGAAGCCAGCTGAGGCTACGCCAGATGCGCGTTGAATATCGCTCTCAGTTCTAGAATATTTATTGGGAGGAGAGCCTCCTCCTGAGTCCACAAACCCTGTGCTTTCAGGGAAATCAAGACTGCACCCCAGCCCAATAGGCTGGCGTCCGTCGTCACTATGACTCATGCCGGCCTGCGGAAACACATTCCCTGGGATAGATGATCCTGTGACAACCACCAAAGAAGAGAGTCTCTGGTCTCTTGATCCAGATTTATCTGAGGAGATAAATCTGCATAATCCCCATTCCACTGTTTGAGCATGCATAGTTGCAGTGGTCTGAGATGCAAGCGAGCAAATGGAACTATGTCCATTGCCGCTAACATTAGTCCGATTACCTCCATACACTGAGCCACTGACGGCCGAGGAATGGAATGAAGAGCTCGGCAGATGGTTAAAATCTTTGATTTCCTGACCTCCGTCAGAAAGGAATGGAACTCTTGTGAGAGGGATAAGTGAACTCTTTTTTACGTTCACCTTCCACCCGTGAGATCTTAGAAAAGCCAACACGATGTCCGTGTGAGACTTGGCTAGTTGGTAAGTCGACGCTTGAATTAAGCTATCGTCCAGATAAGGCGCCACAGCTATGCCCCGCGGCCTTAGAACCGCCAGAAGGGACCCTAGCACCTTTGTGAAAATTCTGGGAGCTGTGGCCAACCCGAAGGGAAGAGCCACAAACTGGTAATGCTTGTCCAGAAAGGCAAACCTGAGGAACTGGTGATGATCTTTGTGGATAGGGATGTGTAGATATGCATCCTTTAAGTCCACGGTGGTCATATATTGACCCTCCTGGATCATTGGTAAAATAGTCCGAATGGTCTCCATCTTGAAGGATGAGACTCTGAGGAATTTGTTTAGGATCTTGAGATCTAAAATTGGTCTGAAGGTTCCCTCTTTTTTTGGGAACCACAAACAGATTGGAGTAGAACCCTTGCCCCTGTTCTGTTTTCGGAACTGGGCAGATCACTCCCATGATATATAGGTCTTCTACACAGCGTTAGAATGCCTCTCTTTTTGTCTGGTTTACAGACAATTGAGAAAGATGGAATCTCCCCCTTGGAGGAGAATCTTTGAAATCTAGAAGATACCCCTGGGTTATGATTTCTAAAGCCCAGGAGTCCTGAACGTCTCTTGCCCAAGCCTGAGCAAAGAGAGAAAGTCTGCCCCCTACTAGATCCGGTCCCGGATCGGGGGCTACCCCTTCATGCTGTCTTGGTGGCAGCAGCGGGCTTCTTGGCCTGTTTACCCTTGTTCCAAGTCTGGTTAGGTCTCCAGACTGACTTGGATTGAGCAAAATTCCCCTCTTGTTTTGCAGCAGGGGAAGAGGTAGAGGGACCAACTTTGAAGTTTCGAAAGAAACGAAAATTATTTTGTTTGGTCCTCATCTTATTTGTCTTATTCTGAGGAAGGGCATGGCCTTTCCCCCCCAGTGATGTCTGAAATGATCTCTTTCAGTTCAGGCCCGAATAGGGTCTTACCCTTGAAAGGGATGGCTAAAAGCTTAGATTTTGATGACACATCAGCAGACCAGGACTTAAGCCATAACGCTCTATGCGCTAAAATGGCAAAACCTGAATTATTTGCCGCTAATTTAGCCAGTTGAAAAGTGACATCTGTAATGAAAGAATTAGCTAGCTTGAGAGCCCTAATTCTATCCAGAATATCATCTAATGGGGTATCAACCTTAAGAGCCTCCTCCAGAGCCTCGAACCAAAAAGAAGCTGCAGTAGTTACAGGAACAATGCATGCTATAGGTTGGAGAAAACCCTGATGAACAAATATTTTCTTTAGGAGACCCTCTAATTTTTTATCCATAGGATCTTTGAAAGCACAACTTTCCTCAGTAGGTATAGATGTATGCTTAGCCAGGGTAGAAATAGCTCCCTCCACCTTAGGGACCGTCTGCCACGAGTCCCGCATGGTGTCTGATATGGGAAACATTTTCTTAAAAGTAGGAGGGGGAGCGAACGGAATACCTGGTCTATCCTTAGTAACAATGGCCGAAATCCTCTTAGGGACCGGAAAAACATCAGTGTAGGCAGGAACCTCTAGAAATCTGCCCATTTTACACAATTTCTCTGGAACTACAATAGGGTCACAATCATCCAGAGTCGCTAAAACCTCCTTGAGCAATAAGCGGAGATGTTCTAGTTTAAATTTAAAAGCCGTCATATCTGAGTCTGTCTGAGGGAACATCTCTCCTGAATCAGAAATTTCTCCCTCAGAAAGCAAATCCCTCACCCCCAACTCAGAACATTGTGAGGGTACATCGGATATGGCTAATAAAGCGTCAGAGGGCTCAACATTTGTTCTCACACCAGACCTACTGCGCTTCCCCTGCAACCCAGGCAGCTTAGATAAAACCTCTGTGAGGGTAGTATTCATAACTGCAGCCATATCTTGCAGGGTGAAAGAATTAGACGCACTAGAAGTACTTGGCGTCGCTTGTGCAGGAGTTAATGGTTGTGACACTTGGGGAGAATTAGATGGCATAACCCGATTCCCTTCTGACTGAGAATCATCCTGCAACATACTTTTAGTAGCTAAAATATGTTCTTTGCAATTTATTGACCTTTCAGTGCATGAGGGACACATTCTAAGTGGGGGTTCCACAATGGCTTCTAAACATATTGGACAATGACTTTCTTCAATGACAGACATGTTGAACAGGCTAGTAATGACTACAAACAAGCATGAAAACACTTTATTTAGTTAAAAAAATAATCTTAAAAAACGGTACTGCGCCTTTAAGAGAAAAAAAAAGCATACACGTTCTGCAAAACTGCTTTAAAATGCACCAAATTTTTCAAATTTTTGCAAGCAGACTCAATATGTGTAGTTAAGTTTGCCCCACAGGAAATTTAACATTTAACCCTTTAATGTGCAAACCGGATTGAAAT
Organism: Bombina bombina; assembly: GCF_027579735.1. Classification (NCBI taxonomy): domain Eukaryota; kingdom Metazoa; phylum Chordata; class Amphibia; order Anura; family Bombinatoridae; genus Bombina; species Bombina bombina. The sequence continues at coordinate 107,059,364 of NC_069499.1, read as the reverse complement.
TAGGCCTAAATCCGGAAAAACACCCCCAGCACCTTGCCACAGCCCTGCTGTGGCGCCTACCTGCCCTCAGGGATAGTAAATATGGGGTTAAAACTTTGATTTGGCCCAAAACAGCCACAAGGGCCCTCAGGAGTTGGAGCTTGCTGAGTGAAAACAACTGCGCATCTGAGGTGCAAAAATAGGCCCCGCCCATCTTACTCGATGTCTCTACAGCCTCAAAGAACCGCACCAGAGCGGTTTTAAACTAGCCATGTGGGTTCTGAGACCCAAAAAATAAGCCAAGTGTACCCTCAATAAAGTTGCCCAAAAAACGTTATTGCCCACAAAACGTTAACAGCACTCCCAGTTGATAAAACGTTTGCCCACAAACATTCAAAACTCAGTGTCAACCATTTTTGTAATTAGCCCCTTATGCAAGCTTAGTAATGCCTTTCTATAGCTCTTAGGATTACTGATTACCTTTACCCTCATGGGGATACTGTCAGCCTTTCTGAAATACACAGTCTCTCCAGAAAAAAATGACTGAACATACCTCACTGCTATATAGCATGAAAACGTTCCTCACACTGAAGCTTCTTGTACCCCTCAGCCTCTGTGGGAACAGCACTGGATCTTAGTTACAAATGCTAAGATCATCATCCTCCAGGCAGAAGTCTTCATCCATCTGCTGCCTGAGAGTAAATAGTACACACCGGTACCATTTAAAACAAAAAACTCTTGCTTGAAGAAATTAAAAGCTAATATTTTATCACCTCTTTCACTTTACCCTTCCTAGTACTTAGAGTAGGCAAAGAGAATGACTTGGGGGTGGAGCTAAGGGAGGAGCTATATAGAAAGCTCTGGTGTGGTGCTCTTTGCCACTTCCTATTAGCAGGAGGATAATATCCCACAAGTAAAGGATGAATCCGTGGACTCGTCGTACCTTATAGAAGAAAATACTTAATGGAATCAAATGAGGGCCATAGCAATAAAAGTGCAAGTTTTTCCCCTTCTCTATCGGCAGCCTCTTCAAATAAGCAAGTGCAAACAACTCACGCGCGAGCAAGGACCATCAATCTCACCATAACAGGTGGCAGAGAGGGGTAAATCTTGGCTACAGGTTAGCATATGTGAACCTACAGCCAATGGCGCTCCGACCCCCTTAAAGGGATTTGCAACCCAAATGCTTTCTTTCATAATTCAGATAGAGCATTCAATTTTAAGCAACTTTCTAATTTACTCCTATTATCAATATTTCTACATTCTTTTGGCAAGAATGTAAGCTTAGGAGCCGGACAATTTTTGGTTCAGCACCTGAGTAGCGCTGAAAAGCTGTTCCCAGGCGGTAAATCGCCACAGAACAAGCTAACAAGTTATTGAGCTGGTGTTAATTCCTGAGAGAGTGCTTTTCTTTCTGTTTGTAGTTGTAATATGACCTTAGGGAAGTCTCCCTAAGGGTGATGGGGAAGACCAGATGTAGACTTCTTGTCCAATATGCTTAGAGGAATAAGACTGCACCTCGATGACGAGGCCCAAAGAAGGCCAAAATGTTTGTCTGGGGTTGTCATGTTCCTTGTTTGGAGGAGGATTGTATGGGCATTTGGGGCTGGACTGACCTTGTTAAACAAGTTATTGAGCTGTTGTTAGTTACTGAGGGAGTGCTTCTCTTTCTGCATGTACTTGCTTTGTATATGTGTCCTTCAGTATTTTTAATATATGTAATTCATTAACGAAATTATGTTAACGAAATTATGTTAACAAAACTGAATTGTTTCAAGGAATTCAAGCTCATGGATTCCCCGCAATCCTTGACCAACTAAACATTTATTTATATTAGTTCACACTCTACATCATATTAGTACAACTTTAGTAAAGTTGTATCTGTACTGTGGACATTCTGCTAAAAATTTGTACTTGCAGTTTGTTAGGAGACAAACTATATGATCAGCTGTTAAAGGGACACTGAACCCAAATTTTTTCTTTTGTAATTCAGAAAGAGCATGCAATTTTAAGCAACTTTCTAATTTACTCCTATTACCATTTTTTCTTTGTTCTCTTGCTATCATTATTTGAAAAAGAAGGCATCTAAGCTTTTTTTTTGGTTTCAGTACTCTGGACAGCACTTTTTTTGTTGGTGGATGAATTTATCCACCAATCAGCAAGGACAACCCAGGTTGTTCACCAAAAATGGGTTGACATCTAAACTTACATTCTTGCATTTCAAATAAAGATACCAAGAGAATGAAGAAAATTTGATAATAGGAGTAAATTAGAAAGTTGCTTAAAATTTCATGCTCAATCTGAATCACGAAAGAAATTTTTTGGGTACAGTGTCCCTTTAAGATTGGGCTGATGTGAGATCTCATTTTACAACAGTGGTGTCCAAACTTTGTGTCACAGGGTCAGTAATCATTCCACTCGTAGAAATTGAGAGAAATTAACAAAATGCACAGGACAAAAAGACATTCTGTGTTGTATAGAGGAAGATGTAAATAAATTACATGGATTGGCAAAGTGGCAGCAGATAAAAAAAGAACTGGAAGGCCACTTTGTTACCATTGGGCCTTCATGGAAAACCCTAGTTTGAAATAGCAACCTTCTATCTTATATTAGCTACAGTAAGACAATACTGATTAAAAAGAAAGAGGGAAAAAGTCATGTCAGGGCACTGAACTATGCAATTGCCATACGAGAATATGAATTTAAAAAAATATGGCTAGAGGCTAGTCATGCTATATTAAGTCAAGCAATCAGAAATAAAATGTATAAGAAATAGTCAGTTCAAGAAGCTACATTATATCGAAGACATATTTAGAAACCAAAAGTAAAAAACTTGGAGCACAGACCCACAGGCTCCTGGGACTGGTCTACCTAGGCCTTCAAAGGAAAGTGGGCTGATCCATATGTGTCATGATCTTGAATAGACACCTATAAATAAAAACACAATTTATGCTTACCTGATAAATTTATTTCTCTTGTGGTGTATCCAGTCCACGGATCATCCATTACCTGTGGGATATTCTGATTCCCAACAGGAAGTTGCAAGAGGACACCCACAGCAGAGTTGTTATATAGCTCCTCCCCTAACTGCCATATCCAGTCATTCGACCGAAAACAAGCCGAGAAAGGAGAAACTATAGGGTGCAGTGGTGACTGTAGTTTAAATTTAAAAATTGCCTGCCTTAAAATGACAGGGCGGCCCGTGGACTGGATACACCACAAGAGAAATAAATTTATCAGGTAAGCATAAATTGTGTTTTCTCTTGTAAGGTGTATCCAGTCCACGGATCATCCATTACTTGTGGGATACCAATACCAAAGCTAAAGTACACGGATGAAGGGAGGGACAAGGCAGGTACTTAAACGGAAGGTACCACTGCCTGTAAAAGCTTTCTCCCAAAAATAGCCTCCGAAGAAGCAAAAGTATCAAATTTGTAGAATTTTGAAAAGGTATGAAGCGAAGACCAAGTCGCCGCCTTGCAAATCTGTTCAACAGAAGCCTCATTTTTAAAGGCCCAAGTGGAAGCCACAGCTCTAGTAGAATGAGCTGTAATCCTTTCAGGAGGCTGCTGTCCAGGCTAAGCGGATTATGCTTCTAAGCCAAAAAGAAAGAGAGGTTGCGGAAGTCTTTTGACCTCTCCCCTGACCAGATTAGACCACAAACAAAGCAGATGTTTGACGAAAATCTTTAGTAGCTTGTAAGTAAAACTTTAAAGCACGAACCACGTCCAGATTGTGTAATAGATGTTCCTTCTTTGAAGAAGGATTAGGACACAAGGATGAAACAACAATCTCTTGATTGATATTCTTGTTAGATACCACCTTAGGTAAAAATCCAGGTTTGGCACGCAGGACTACCTTATCCGAATGGAAAATCAGATAAGGAGAATCACATTGTAAGGCAGATAACTCTGAGACTCTACGAGCCGAGGAAATAGCTACCAAAAAAAGAACTTTCCAAGATAAAAGTTTGATATCTATGGAATGAAGAGGTTTAAACGGAACTCCTTGAAGAACCTTAAGAACCAAATTTAAGCTCCATGGCGGAGCAACAGGTTTAAACACAGGCTTGATTCTAACTAAAGCCTGAAAAAATGCCTGAACGTCTGGAACATCTGCCAGACGCTTGTGCAAAAGAATAGACAGAGCAGAAATCTGTCCCTTTAAGGAACTAGCTGACAATCCTTTTTCCAAACCTTCTTGGAGAAAGGATAATATCCTGGGAATCTTGATCTTACTCCATGAGTAAACCTTGGATTCACACCAATAAAGATATTTACGCCATATCTTATGATAAATTTTCCTGGTGACAGGCTTTCGTCCCTATATTAAGGTATCAATGACTGACTCGGAGAAGCCACGCTTTGATAAAACTCAAGCGTTCAATCTCCATGCAGTCAGTCTCAGAGAAATTAGATTTGGATGGTGGAAAGGACCCTGAAGTAGAAGGTCCTGTCTCAGAGGCAGAGTCCATGGTGGAAAGGATGACATGTCCACTAGATCTGCATACCAGGTCCTACGTGGCCACGCAGGCGCTATCAAAATCACCGATGCTCTCTCCTGTTTGATCTTGGCAATCAGTCGAGGGAGCAAAGGAAACGGTGGAAACGCATAAGCCAGGTTGAAAGACCAGGGCGCTGCTAGAGCATCTATTAGCGTCGCCTTGGGATCTCTGGACCTGGATCCGTAACAAGGAAGCTTGGCGTTCTGGCGAGACGCCATGAGATCCAGTTCTGGTTTGCCCCAACAATGAATCAATTGTGCAAACACCTCCGGATGGGGTTCCCACTCCCCCGGATGAAAAGTCTGACGACTTAGAAAATCCACCTCCCAGTTCTCTACACCTGGGATATGGATAGCTGATAGGTGGCAAGAGTGAATCTCTGCCCAGCGAATTATCTTTGAGACTTCTAACATCACTAGGGAACTCCTTGTTCCCCCTTGATGGTTGATGTAAGCCACAGTCGTGATGTTGTCCGACTGAAATCTGATGAACCTCATTGTCGCTAGCTGAGGCCAAGCCTGAAGAGCATTGAATATCGCTCTCAGTTCCAGAATATTTATTGGAAGGAGTGTCTCCTCCTGAGTCCACGATCCCGGAGCCTTCAGGGAGTTCCAGACTGCATCCCAACCTAGAAGGCTGGCATCTGTTGTTACAATTGTCCAATCTGGCCTGCGAAAGGTCATACCTTTGGACAGATGGACCCGAGATAGCCACCAGAGAAGAGAATCCCTGGTCTCTTGATCCAGATTTAGTAGAGGGGACAAATCTGTGTAATCCCCGTTCCACTGACTGAGCATGCATAGTTGCAGCGGTCTGAGATGTAAGCGTGCAAACAGCACTATGTCCATTGCCGCTACCATTAAGCCGATTACTTCCATACACTGAGCCACCGAAGGGCGCGGAATGGAATGAAGAACACCGCAGGAATTTAGAAGCTTTGATAACCTGGACTCCGTCAGGTAAATTTTCATTTCTACAGAATCTATCAGAGTCCCTAGGAAGGAAACTCTTGTGAGTGGGGATAGAGAACTCTTTTCCTCGTTCACTTTCCACCCATGCGACCTCAGAAATGCCAGTACTATGTCCGTATGAGACTTGGCAATTTGGAAGTTTGATGCCTGTATCAGGATGTCGTCTAAATAAGGGGCCACTGCTATGCCCGCGGCCTTAGGACCGCCAGAAGCGACCCTAGAACCTTCGTAAATATTCTTGGGGCTGTAGCTAATCCAAAGGGAAGAGCTACAAACTGGTAATGCCTGTCTAGAAAGGCAAACCTGAGAAACCGATGATGATCTTTGTGTATCGGAATGTGAAGATAAGCATCCTTTAGATCCACTGTAGTCATATATTGACCCTCCTGGATCATAGGTAGGATGGTACGAATAATTTTCATCTTGAAAGATGGAACTCTGAGGAATTTGTTTAAGATCTTTAGATCCAAAATTGGTCTGAAGGTTCCCTCTTTTTTGGGAACCACAAACAGATTTGAGTAAAAACCCTGTCCCTGTTCCTCCTTTGGAACTGGATGGATCACTCCCATAACTAGGAGGTCTCGTACACAGTGTAAGAATGCCTCTCTCTTTATCTGGTTTGCAGATAATTGTGAAAGGTGAAATCTCCCTTTTGGGGGGAAGCTTTGAAGTCCAGAAGATATTCCTGGGATATAATTTCCAACGCCCAGGGATCCTGGACATCTCTTCCCCACGCCTGGGCGAAGAGTGAAAGTCTGCCCCCTACTAGATCCGTTACCGGATAGGGGGCCGTTCCTTCATGCTGTCTTAGAGGCAGCAGCAGGCTTTTTGGCCTGCTTACCTTTGTTCCAGGTCTGGTTTGGTCTCCAGACCGTCTTGGACTGAGCAAAAGTTCCCTCTTGTTTTGCATTAAAGGAAGTTGATACCGCACTTGCCTTGAAGTTTCGAAAGGCACGAAAATTAGACTGTTTGGCCCTTGATTTGGACCTGTCCTGAGGAAAGGCATGACCTTTTCCTCCAGTTATATCAGCAATAATCTCCTTCAAACCAGGCCCGAATAGGGTCTGCCCCTTGAAGGGAATGTTAATCAGCTTAGATTTTGAAGTCACGTCAGCTGACCATGAGTTAAGCCATAGCGCTCTGCGCGCCTGTATAGCAAAACCAGAATTCTTAGCCGTTAGTTTAGTCAAATGAACAATGGCATCAGAATAAAAGAATTGGCTAGCTTAAGTGCTCTAAGCTTGCCAAGTATGTCATCCAATGGAGTCGCTACCTGTAAAGCCTCTTCCAGAGACTCAAACCAGAATGCCGCAGCAGCAGTGACAGGAGCAATGCATGCAAGGGGCTGTAGGATAAAACCTTGTTGAATAAACATTTTCTTAAGGTAAACTTCTAATTTTTTATCCATTGGATCTGAAAAAGCACAACTGTCCTCGACAGGGATAGTAGTACGCTTTGCTAGAGTAGAAACTGCTCCCTCCACCTTAGGGACTGTCTGCCATAAGTCCCGTGTGGTGGCGTCTATTGGAAACATTTTTCTAAAAATAGGAGGGGGAGAGAACGGCACACCTGGTCTATCCCATTCCTTAGTAATAATTTCTGTAAACCTTTTAGGTATTGGAAAAACATCAGTACACAAGGGCACTGCATAGTATTTATCCAGTATACACAATTTCTCTGGCACTGCAATTGTATCACAGTCATTCAGAGCATCTAAAACATCCCTGAGCAATATGAGGAGGTGTTCAAGCTTAAATTTAAATGTAGAAATATCAGAATCAGGTATCCTACCTGAGTCAGAAACATCACCCACAGACTGAAGCTCTCCCCTTCCTCAGCTTCTGCATATTGTGAGGCAGTATCAGACATGGTTCTTAAAGCGTCAGTATGCTCTGCATTTCGTCTAACCCCAGAGCTATCCCGCTTACATCTAAATTCAGGTAGTCTGGCTAATACCGCTGACAGTGTATTATCCATGACTGCTGCCATGTCTTGTAAAGTAATTGCTATGGGCGCCCTAGATGTACTTGGCGCCATTTGAGCGGGAGTCCCTTGAGCGGGAGTCAAAGGATCTGACACGTGGGGAGAGTTAGTCGGCATAACTTCCCCCTCGTCAGATTCCTCTGGTGATAAATGTTTTAAAGACAGAATATGATCTTTATTGCTTAAAGTGAAATCAGTACATTTGGTACACATTCTAAGAGGGGGTTCCACCATGGCTTTTAAACATAATGAACAAGGAGTTTCCTCTATGTCAGACATGTTTGTACAGACTAGCAATGAGACTAGCAAGCTTGGAAAACACTTTAAATCAAGTTAACAAGCAAATATAAAAAACGGTACTGTGCCTTTAAGAGAAACAAATTTTGTCAAAATTTGAAAAACAGTGAAAAAAGGCAGTAAATCAAACCAAATTTTTACAGTGTATGTAATAAGCTAACAGAGCATTGCACCCACTTGCAAATGGATGATTAAACCCTTAGTTCAAAAAACGGATAAAAAAAACGATATAGACGTTTTTTAACACAGCTCTGCTGTGGCCCTACCTTCCCCAATAAACAACTTTGAGCACTTTAGAGATGTCCTATAGCATTCAGGGAACTTCTGAGGAAAGCTGGATGTCTCAGTCTGCAAAAAAAAACGCTAAAATAGGCCCCTTCCACTCATACTACAACAGTGGAAAGCCTCAGGAAACTGTTTCTAGGCAAAAAAAAAGCCAGCCATGTGGAAAACATAATTTATGTAAGAACTTACCTGATAAATTAATTTCTTTCATATTAGCAAGAGTCCATGAGCTAGTGACATATGGGATATACATTCCTACCAGGAGGGGCAAAGTTTCCCAAACCTCAAAATGCCTATAAATACACCCCTCACCACACCCAAAAATCAGTTTAACGAATAGCCAAGAAGTGGGGTGATAAGAAAAAAAGTGTGAAAGCATAAAAAATAAGGAATTGGAATAATTGTGCTTTATACAAAAAAATCATAACCACCTCAAAAAGGGTGAGCCTCATGGACTCTTGCTAATATGAAAGAAATGAATTTATCAGGTAAGTTCTTACATAAATTATGTTTTCTTTCATGGAATTAGCAAGAGTCCATGAGCTAGTGACGTATGGGATAATGAATACCCAAGATGTGGATCTTCCACGCAAGAGTCACTAGAGAGGGAGGGATAAAATAAACACAACCAATTCCGCTGAAAAATAATCCACACCCCAAAACAAAGTTTAAATCTTATAATGAAAAAAACTGAAAATATAAGCAGAAGAATCAAACTGAAACAGCTGCCTGAAGTACTTTTCTACCAAAGACTGTTTCAGAAGAAGAAAACACATCAAAATGGTAGAATTTAGTAAATGTATGCAAAGAAGACCAAGTTGCTGCTTTGCAAATCTGATCAACCGAAGCTTCATTCCTAAATGCCCAGGAAGTAGAGACTGACCTAGTCGAATGAGCTGTAATCCTTTGAGGCGGAGTTCTACCCGACTCAACATAAGCATGATGAATCAAAGACTTTAACCAAGATGCCAAAGAAATGGCAGAAGCCTTCTGACCTTTCCTAGAACCAGAAAAGATAACAAATAGACTAGAAGTCTTTCGGAAATCTTTAGTAGCTTCAACATAATATTTCAAAGCTCTAACTACATCCAAAGAATGCAACGATCTTTCCTTAGAGTTCTTAGAATTAGGACACAATGAAGGAACCACAATTTCTCTACTAATGTTGTTAGAATTCACAACCTTGGGTAAAAATTTAAATGAAGTTCGCAACACCGCCTTATCCTGATGAAAAATCAGAAAAGGAGACTCACAAGAAAGAGCAGATAATTCAGAAACTCTTCTAGCAGAAGAGATGGCCAAAAGAAACAAAACTTTCCAAGAAAGTAATTTAATATCCAGCGAATGCATAGGTTCAAACGGAGGAGCTTGAAGAGCCCCCAGAACCAAATTCAAACTCCAAGGAAATTGACTTAATGACAGGTTTTATACGAACCAAAGCCTGTACAAAACAATGAATATCAGGAAGATTAGCAATCTTTCTGTGAAAAAGAACAGAAAGAGCAGAGATTTGTCCTTTCAAGGAACTTGCAGACAAACCTTTATCCAATCCATCCTGAAGAAACTGTAAAATTCTAGGAATTCTAAAAGAATGCCAAGAAAAATGATGAGAAGAACACCAAGAAATGTAAGCCTTCCAGACTCGATAATATATCTTCCTAGATACAGATTTACGAGCCTGTAACATAGTATTAATTACGGAGTCAGAGAAACCTCTATGACTGAGAATCAAGTGTTCAATCTCCATACCTTCAAATTTAAGGATTTGAGATCCTGATGGAAAAAAGGACCTTGCTATAGAAGGTCTGGTCTTAACGGAAGAGTCCACGGTTGGCAAGTAGACATCCTGACAAGATCCGCATACCAAAACCTGTGAGGCCATGCTGGAGCCACCAGCAGAACAAACGCTCCTTTAGAATCTTGGAAATCACTCTTGGAAGAAGAACTAGAGGCGGAAAGATATAGGCAGGATGAAACTTCCAAGGAAGTGACAATGCATCCACTGCTTCCGCCTGAGGATCCCTGGATCTGGACAGATACCTGGGAAGCTTCTTGTTTAGATGGGAAGCCATCAGATCTATTTCTGGAAGTCCCCACATTTGAACAATCTGACGAAATACCTCTGGGTGAAGAGACCATTCGCCCGGATGTAATGTTTGGCGACTGAGATAATCCGCTTCCCAATTGTCTATACCTGGGATATGAACCGCAGAAATTAGACAGGAGCTGGATTCCGCCCATACAAGTATTCGAGATACTTCTTTCATAGCCAGAGGACTGTGAGTCCCTCCTTGATGATTGACATATGCCACGGTTGTGACATTGTCCGTCTGAAAACAAATGAACGACTCTCTCTTTAGAAGAGGCCACGACTGAAGAGCTCTGAAAATCGCACAGAGTTCCAAAATGTTGATTGGTAATCTCGCCTCCTGAGATTCCCAAACCCCTTGTGCTGTCAGAGACCCCCATACAGCTCCCCAACCTGTCAGACTTGCATCTGTTGAAATCACAGTCCAGGTCGGAAGAACAAAAGAAGCCCCCTCAACTAAACGAAGGTGGTCTGTCCACCACGTCAGAGAGTGTCGTACAATCGGTTTTAAAGATATTAATTGTGATATCTTTGTATAATCCCTGCACCACTGGTTCAGCATACAGAGCTGAAGAGGTCGCATGTGAAAACGAGCAAAGGGGATCGCGTCCGATGCAGCAGTCATAAGACCTAGAATTTCCATGCATAAGGCTACCGAAGGGAATGATTGAGACTGAAGGTTTTGACAAGCTGAAACCAATTTGAGACGTCTCTTGTCCGTCAGCGATAGAGTCATGGACACTGAATCTATCTGGAAACCTAAAAAGGTTACCCTTGTCTGAGGAATCAACGAACTCTTTGGTAAATTGATCCTCCAACCATGTTCTCGAAGAAACGATACAAGTCGATTTGTATGAGATTCTGCTAAATGTGAAGACTGAGCAAGTACCAAGATATCGTCCAAATAAGGAAATACCACAATACCCTGTTCTCTGATTAAATAGTGAATATATAAATGTCCACAGCACTGTATCATTCAAAATATTTTATTCTCTGTACATAACAGGTACTCAAACAGCGACGTTTCGAGTGTTGCCACTCTTACTCATGCTAGTTACAAACTATCAATTGCAGCAATTTAAAACCCTCAGTTTGGCGCCAACCACTCTTCAGGTGGATCTGCTGCCCTCTTCTGTTCATTCCTAATAATACATTAAAAACATTTCCAATTACATGATACTATGTAACAAAAATTTAAATACAATGTTTGCTTACATTAAAGTTATTTCTTTTACTCTTTCCATCTCTGATAGATCATATTTTAGCCTGATCACGTTTTAATTTTACACTTTAGTTATATTTTAAACAGTACTTTTCCAAGATTATACTTTAAACAGTGTTTTTCTAGACAGTAAATAATTATATTATTTGAGAAGAGTTACACTATCCTAAGAGAAAATTGTGTGAAAAAAGTAATTTTACTGTTTAATAGTTTTACAGAAAAATAGTTTTACAGAAAAATAGACCAATCAAAGTCCCTATTGAGCCCATTAGGTTCCATACTTCCCAATTCAAAGATCCAAAACATTTCTTTTTGTTTTAGTATCTTTTCTCTATCACCTCCATTTCTTTGTGGACCCACACTATCGATCACTTGCCACCTTAATTGGCTTATCTGGTGGCCACATTTTAGGAAGTGATGGGACACAGGGGCTTCAGTGTTCTTACACCTTATGTTTGAGCGATGCTGGCATATCCTGTCTCTGATCATACGGGTAGTCTCCCCTATGTAGATCAGAGAACAGGAACATTTTATGAGATAGATTACATATTTAGAATCACAGGTATAGTAATCTCTTATCTCATATTTTTTCCCATTTCTTGGGTGATAGAAATATTTGCCTTTTATAATAGAGTGACAACTCATACAGCCCAGGCATGGGAATGAACCTCTACTTTTATTACCAATAAATGCCTGTCTCCCCTGCTTCTTAGAGCCTACATCTGTATGTGTTAGTTGATCTAACGCCATTAATGGCGTTTAAAAGAGTAAGAAATCTGAGAGATCAACTAACACATACAGATGTAGGCTCTAAGAAGCAGGGGAGACAGGCATTTATTGGTAATAAAAGTAGAGGTTCATTCCCATGCCTGGGCTGTATGAGTTGTCACTCTATTATAAAAGGCAAATATTTCTATCACCCAAGAAATGGGAAAAAATATGAGATAAGAGATTACTATACCTGTGATTCTAAATATGTAATCTATCTCATAAAATGTTCCTGTTCTCTGATCTACATAGGGGAGACTACCCGTATGATCAGAGACAGGATATGCCAGCATCGCTCAAACATAAGGTGTAAGAACACTGAAGCCCCTGTGTCCCATCACTTCCTAAAATGTGGCCACCAGATAAGCCAATTAAGGTGGCAAGTGATCGATAGTGTGGGTCCACAAAGAAATGGAGGTGATAGAGAAAAGATACTAAAACAAAAAGAAATGTTTTGGATCTTTGAATTGGGAAGTATGGAACCTAATGGGCTCAATAGGGACTTTGATTGGTCTATTTTTCTGTAAAACTATTAAACAGTAAAATTACTTTTTTCACACAATTTTCTCTTAGGATAGTGTAACTCTTCTCAAATAATATAATTATTTACTGTCTAGAAAAACACTGTTTAAAGTATAATCTTGGAAAAGTACTGTTTAAAATATAACTAAAGTGTAAAATTAAAACGTGATCAGGCTAAAATATGATCTATCAGAGATGGAAAGAGTAAAAGAAATAACTTTAATGTAAGCAAACATTGTATTTAAATTTTTGTTACATAGTATCATGTAATTGGAAATGTTTTTAATGTATTATTAGAAATGAACAGAAGAGGGCAGCAGATCCACCTGAAGAGTGGTTGGCGCCAAACTGAGGGTTTTAAATTGCTGCAATTGATAGTTTGTAACTAGCATGAGTAAGAGTGGCAACACTCGAAACGTCGCTGTTTGAGTACCTGTTATGTACAGAGAATAAAATATTTTGAATGATACAGTGCTGTGGACATTTATATATTCACTATTGGAATTGGGGAGATTTGGCAGGTCCCTGTCGTCACGAGCACTGCACTCCTGAGTTGCTGTACTAATCGTTGTACATACTGTTCTCTGATTAAAGATAGAAGGGCACCGAGAACCTTTGTAAAAATCCTTGGAGCTGTTGCTAGGCCAAACGGCAGAGCCACAAACTGGTAATGCTTGTCTAGATAAGAGAATCTCAGAAACTGATAGTGATCTGGATGAATCGGAATAAATCTAGCACAAACTTACTACACCACCTCCATGGGAGGCAAAGTTTGTAAAACTGATTTGTGGGTGTGGTGAGGGGTGTATTTATAGGCATTTTGAATACTGATTACCCTGAATCATGGCAAATATAAGTTTAAACACATATATTTAGAACTTTATAAATAAAGTGCCCAACCATAGCTTAAGAGTGTCATAATAAAATAAGACTTACTCACCCCAAGACACTCATCTACATATAGTAGATAGCCAAACCAGTACTGAAACGAGAATCAGTAGAGGTAATGGTATATTAGAGTATATCGTCGATCTGAAAAGGGAGGTAGGAGAAGAAATCTCTACGACCGATAACAGAGAACCTATGAAATAGATCCCGTAGAAGGAGACCATGGTATTCAAATAGGCAATACTCTCTTCACATCCCTCTGACATTCACTGCACTCAGAGGAAAACTGGGCTCCAGACTGCTGTGAAGTGCATATCAACGAAGAATCTAGCACAAACTTACTTCACCACCTCCACGGGAGGCAAAGTTTGTAAAACTGAATTGTGGGTGTGGTGAGGGGTGTATTTATAGGCATTTTGAGGTTTGGGAAACTTTGCCCCTCCTGGTAGGAATGTATATCCCATACGTCACTAGCTCATGGACTCTTGCTAATTACATGAAAGAAAAAACTAGGCCCCATTAAAGTTTTATCACCAAAGCATATATAAAAACGATTAAACATGCCAGCAAACGTTTTATATTGCATTTTTATAAGGGTATTACCCCGGAGAGTAAGTATGATACCAGTCGCTATTAAATCACTGTATTCAGGCTTAACTTACATCAATCCGGTATCAGCAGCTTTTTCTAGCATTTCCAATTCTAGAAAAAAATGTAACTGCACATACCTCATAGCAGAGTAAACTGCACGCCATTCTCCCGCTGAAGTTACCTCTCTCCTCAGACATATGTGAGAACAGCAATGGATCTTAGTTACAACCTGCTAAGATCATAAAAAACTCAGGCAGATTCTTCTTCTATTTACTGCCTGGGATAAAATAGTACAACTCCGGTACCATTTAAAAATAACAAACTTTTGATTGAAGAAAATAAACTAACTATATTTCACCACTCTCTCTTACTACCTCCATGCTTGTTGAGAGTTGCAAGAGAATGACTGGATATGGCAGTTAGGGAAGGAGCTATATAACAGCTCTGCTGTGGGTATCCTCTTGCAACTTCCTGTTGGGAATGAGAATATCCCACAAGTAATGGATGATCCGTGGACTGGATATACCTTACAAGAGAAAAATATGAAGTTTATTGAAGGCAGTTTGAACCGGTTGGCAAGGGGATCATCATAGTAAAATATCCATGCCTGGTGTTGTATAAACCAAATATTTGCTACAGAGTGACAGGAAGATAATCAACATTTTATCTGCAACACTATACCTATTTTTTTTAAAGAAGTCATTGACCTTGATTAAAATACATTTCAAATAAAGGTAGCTTTATTAACTAGTGAAAAAATGTGTCTTGAACAAACCTGAATAATATAACATATCTGATGTCTGATTCATATCTTATTAATGCTAATAGAAAGGATATGGGTGCAGACCAAATTTCTAGGCAGATTTTATCCAAACGGTATTTATTTTTCATAGGCAGCGAGTAGATTTTATTCTGATGAAGATGCTTGGAAACTTACTGTTATCATATGAATAACAATGTGTTACTCTTAGGAAATGGAACATAGGCCAGGCAGACAAAACAAATACAATACAATGCTAATAAGTGCTAAAAGAAAATGACTGCATATAAATATGTATTTAACCATTGCAAATGGCCTAAACACATAGTTAAAGTCAACTCTAGAGCAGCAATACAATGTTCAATAGTTCATTGCTACTCCTCATTCTACCGAGGTATGCTTTTCAGCAAAGGATACAAATAGAACCAAAAGAAATTGATAATAGAAGAACATTGAAAATTCTCTTAAAATTAAATTTTAATTTTAAAAGTTTAATTTCTACATTCATGTCCCTTTAACAGCTAGGCAAAAGCTATATTTCTATCCACATATGAATTGATTATAATAAAAAAAAAATGTGAATCTCAGGGCACTGTAAAAACAACAACATTTTGCTTAAAGGCACAAGAAACAAACAAATAAACTTTCATAGTTCAGACTTAGCATTCAATTTTGAGAGACTTTTCAATGTACTTCTGTTGTCACATTTACTCTGTTCTTTTTGTAATTCTTTGTTGAAAAGCATGTGCATGTAGGTTCAAGAATCCTGCACTACTGGAAGCTAGCTGCAGATTGGTAGCTAAACATATATGCCTCTTGTCATTGACTCACCAGACAAGTAGTGCATTGCTTCTCTGCTGCTCACAATATGTTAACCTCATTGCAGGGTTAAAGCATGGTTATAGGCAGCGCCAGATTGAACCACTGGGATATTTCACATCAGATCAGTTGGGGATGGTGGGGAGAATGCAGAGGGAGCCCCAGGGAGGTCATGGAGCCAGTCTTGTGCGCATGCATAGCGCATCTATTCTTATAAGGCTGTTCTGCTCCTTGCAGCAGGGCTGATGGTGGGGGCCTGGGGGGCAGATCATTGGACACAATGATCCACAATGCTGCCTGGCTGGATGGGACTCTCGTGAAGAAAGAGGGAGGCCCTGGAGTCGTAATGTGGATGGAGACTAGTGTACAGAGCAGAGGCAGACATCAAAGCAGGCCTGACCCACGGTGGAGCAGCAAGATAAAGGGCGGGGGGGGGGGGGGGTGCATGGTGTGCTGTTACATACAGAAAGAGAAGCGCTCTCAGGAACTCAGCCTCTGTGTGAGGGTCATTCTGCCTGTGTGTGTGTGTGTGTGTGTGTGTGTGTGTTTATGTCCCTGCCTCGGTGTCTCCCTCAGCCTGTGTGTGCGGGTCACTCTGCCGGTGTGCGTGCATGTTTGTGTCCGTACCTGTCTATGTCACTCTGCCTGAGTGTGTGTGTGTGTGTTTGTGTCCCTGCCTCTGTGTGTCACTTAGCCTCTGTGTGCAGGTCACTCTGCCTGAGTGTGTGTGTGTCCCTGCCTCTGTGTGTCACTCAGCCTCTGTGTGCGGGTCACTCAGCCTGAGTGTGTGGGTCACTCGGCCTGAGTGTGTCACTCAGCCTCTGTGTGTGGGTCACTCTGTCTGAGTGTGTGTGTATTTCTGTACCTGCCTCTGTGTGTCACTCAGCCTCTGTGTGCGGGTCACTCGGCCTGAGTGTGAGTGTGTCCCTGCTTCTGTGTGTCACTCAGCCTCTGTGTGAGGGTCACTCAGCCTGAGTGTGTGTGTCCCTGCCTCTGTGTGTGGGTCCCTCTGCCCGAGAGTGTGTGTTTGTGTCCCTGCCTCTGTGTGCATCTATATATATTTTGAAGACCATCCCTATATTCCAGTGAGTCTGAGAATGCAAACACAATAAAAATTTAATATATAAAGTTAGTCTTTTAATTTTCCAGGGCTGCGTTTTATTCCCAGTCCAGTCCTGGTTGTAGGCAAGCAACAGTAAAAGTTTGATTAACATGAAATTTTAATTGTAACCCTTTTTGTCCCGTTAAGGGATAATGAAATGTAGGTCAATTTATAATTATTAATTACATACATACGGCTAGATTACGAGTTTTGCGGTAAGAGCGGCTCGGTACTAACTTGCAAGTTATTTCCACCGCTCACCTCCCTATAGCGCTGCTATAACAGGTTTTCATAAACCCGGCGTTAGCAGGCAATAAGTCAGTGTTGAGCAAAATTGAGCTCCATACAGCACTCAAATACCCCTAATCTGCCGCCCCTAACATTGCCGCCACCTACATTAAACTTATTAACCCCTAATTTGATAATTTCTTTTTTATTTTGTGTAATTTAGTGTTTGTCTTTTGTAATTTAGTTAATTGTATTTAATTAATGTAATTTATTTAATTGTAGTGTAAGGTTAGGTGTTATTGTAACTCAGGTTAGGTTTTATTTTACAGGTAAATTTGTATTTATTTTAGCTAGGTAGCTAGTAAATAGTTAATAACTATTTAGTAACTATTCTACCTAGTTAAAATAAATACAAACATGCCTGTGAAATAAAAATAAAACCTAAGCTAGCTACAATGTAACTATTAGTTATATTGTAGCTAGCTTAGGTTTTATTTTACAGGTAAGTATTAAGTTTTAAATAGGTATTATTTATTTAATGATAGTAATTTTTATTTAGATTTATTTTAATTATATTAAAGTTAGGGGTGTTAGGGTAAGTTTAGGGGTTAATAACTTTAGTATAGTGGCAGTGATGTTAGGGGCAGCAGATTAGGGTTCAATAATGTTTTAACTAGTGTTTACGATACGGGAGTGCAGCAGTTTAGGGGTTAATATGTTTATTATAGTCGCGGCGATGTCCGGAGCGGCAGATTAGGGGATAATAATTTTATTTTAGTGATTGCGATGCGGGAGGGCCTCAGTTTAGGGGTTAATAGGTAGTTTATGGGTGTTAGTGTACTTTTCAGCACTTTTGTTATGAGTTTTATGTTATGGCTTTGTAACATAAAAGCTATAACTACTGACTTTCAGTTTACGGTACGGATCTTGACGGTATAGGCTGTACCACTCACTTTTTGGCCGGACAGGCAAACTTATAATACCGGCGCTGTGAAAGTCCCATTGAAAAAGGACTTTTTGAAAGCTGCGGTAGTTACGTTGCGTTACAGACAAAAAAAGTGTGCGGGACAGCTATACCTGAAAAACTCGTAATACCAGCAGTAGTGAAAAAGAGCCATAATGCTGCTTTTTCACTCATACCGCAAAACTCGTAATCTAGCCGATAGTTATTCATAGCTATTTTTGTTTTGCAGTTGCTAATAATTACTGTAGTTTATATGATTTTTTTTAAAAACAAATCACCTTTATTATCATTTTGAAAATCCTAGGAGCAAAGAAATCATGGCTCCTAAAATTATAATAGATTTTTTCTATTTTACTTCATACATCCTTATATAAAATCATTCTCTGGCTAATAAACATATAGGGCCAGATTACAAGTGGAGCGTTAATTAACACTCCCGCTCGAGCGTTAACTGCTCTAGAAGTAATCTTTTTGCCCACGTCGGGTTGTGCTCCTTTTATGAGTTAAAAATGTTTTCTGCTTGCGCTAACCCAACGAGTGCAAAAAGCCGAACTTACAATATTAAGTGTGCGTTCATGTATTCCCCCCAGAGTCAACGGAGAAAGAAAAGTGGAAAAAAAAACCTAACAACCCACTCTAGTGCAAACCCGATTGCATATTCTCATGTGCGCTAAGCTGACATGAAAAGAATATTTCAAATTCCAATGTTCTTCACATAACAGAATATGTTCTATTTATTCATATATATATATATATATATATATATATATATATATATATATATATATATATATATATATATATATATATATATATATATATATATATATATATACACACACACACACATATATATACATACACATATACATACAGTCATGGCCAAAAATATCAGCACCCCTGCATTTCTTAGAGATAATGCACCACTTTGCCCAAAAAATTGTTGCAATTACAAATGTTTAGGCATTCTCATGTTTATTTCTTTTATTTGTATTGGTATTTATAGGCTTTTGAGGTTTGGGAAACCTTGCCTCCTCCTGGAAGGAATGTATATTCCATCAGTAACAAGTTCATGGACTCTCGCCACCATGAAATAAATTAATTTATCAGGTAAGTTCTTACATAAATTATGTTATTTATATATGTATACGTCTATACATGTATACATATGTGTATATATGTATTTAAAGTGTACTTTGTAATGTATTTTTATGTGTTTTGTGCAACTTATTTGTTTTGCAAAACAATTAACCAAAGCTCTAAAGTCAATGTAATCATTCTAGCGTAAATAGTAATTACGCTCAAGAGATCGCGTTTACTTATCGCTTGCGCACAAATGTTTGCGCTCCACTTATAATCTGCCCCTTAGTATTACTGGCTCCTTTTTCTGCAGAGCAGATTTTCTCCAATGGTCAAAAATCCCATCTTTCAGTACACTGAATCATTACACTGTGGACTTTGAACAAATAGTATGTAACTTTCTTTATATGCATATGATGTATAATACTATATCCCAAAGCAACATTAGATTGCCTAGTGCACTAGCGGTTTGTACAAGGATGTACTTTTTCTATCTAGAAAGAGATCAGTAAATTGTACCATAATAATGTACAAATCTAAATAATCTACATCAATGTGCATCTAAAAAAGTATTTTAAAGTGTAATACTGAGTTAATTTAAAAAAACAAAAAACATCCAAAAAACACACAAAACTTTTTATACCCCTTTAACCTCTCTTTTCTTGAGCTGAATGTTTATTTTATTATATGAAACATAACACATAGCTACACTCACTTATTTTTAAAGGGACAGGAAACCCCAAAATGTTCTTTCATTATTTGGACAGAACATACAATTTTTTTTCCTATTTACTTCTTTTACCAGATTTGCTTTATTATCTTGTTATCCTTTGCTGAAGGAACAGCATTGTACTACTGGCAGCTAGATGAACACTTGTAGTTAACCAATCACAAGAGACAAATATGTCCAGGTACCAATCAGTAGCTAGCTCCCACTAGTGTAGGATATGTGCATATTCAGTTTCAATAAGGGATATCAATAGAACGAAGCACATTTGAAAATAGAAGTGAATTTAAAAGTCTTAAAATTACAAGGTCTATCTGAATCATGCAAGTTTAATTTTAACTTTCATATCCTTTTAATATCTTCAGTTCTTAAAGACCACATAACATAGTAATAAAGGCTTCTAGTAAAACTTCTGTTTTTTTTAGACAACTTACAAGCAAACCAATGTTCATATGGTCATGCTCATGTGCATGATTTATGTGAACTTGGTGACACATCACTTAGAGACTGTACTAGAGAGAAAAAGTTATCTAGACTACATGGCCAAAAGTATGGCGACACCTGACCATCACACCTATATAAGTTTGTTGTACATCCTATTTCAAAACCATGGGCATTTATATGGAGTTGCTACCCCTCTCCCACGGCTATGACAGCTACGATTCTTCTGGGAAGGTTTTCCACAAGTGTGAAAAATGTGCCTAGTCACCCAAAAGTGCATTTGTGAGATCAGGCACTGATGTTGGATGATAAGGTCTGGCTCAAAACCGGCATTTCAATTAATCCCAAAGCTGTTAAATGGGATTGAGGTCAAACCATGCCATTATGGACCTGCTGAAATAGTAAAGGGCCTTCCCTAAACCATTGCCACAAAGTTGGAAGCACCCAATTATCTAAAATGTATTTATATCCTGAAGCATTAAGATGACCCTTCAAGGGTACTAAAGAACCTAGCCCAAACCATAAGAAACAGCCCCAGATCATTATCCTTCCACAACCAAACTTTACAGTAGGCACCATGCATTTCAGTAGGTAGAGTTTTCCTGGCATCTTCCTTCGGTCGGTAAGCAAGTAAAATGTGATTCATCACTTCAGATAACATGTTTTGACTGAGTTCAGAGGTTGCTTGCTTATACCACTCCAGTTGACTCTTAGCATTGTGCATGTTGATCTGAGGCTTGTGTACAGCAACTTGGCCATGGAAACCCATTTCATGAAGCTCCCAATGTACAATCTTTGTGCTGTTGTTGCTTCTAGAGGCAGTATGAATCTTTGTAGTGAGTGATGCAAAAGATAATTGCAGATGTTGTATGCGCTACATGTTTCAAAACATGGCGACTCACACTGAGTTTGCATGGTCTGACACTTCATGGCATGGCTGTTGTTGCCCCTAGACGCCTCCATTTCATGATAAAATCACTTACAGTTTACTGAAGATCTAAAAGGGCAGAAATTTTACAAACTGCCTATGATCGTCTATGGAGATTTCATGGCTATATGCTGGATTTTATGCACCTGTTAGCAATGGGTGTGGATTAAACACCTTAACTAAATAATAAGTAGTCTACATACTTTTGGCCATATAGTATATACAAATGCTTCTATTTAAAAAAAACAAAAAAAAAACAGAATTTATGCTTACCTGATAAATTACTTTCTCCAACGGTGTGTCCGGTCCACGGCGTCATCCATTACTTGTGGGAAATGTTCTCCCCCACAGGGAAAGGCAAGGAGAGCACACAGCAAGAGCTGTCCATATAGCTCCCCCTCTGGCTCCGCCCCCCAGTCATTCGACCGACGGTTAGGAGAAAAAGGAGAAACTATAGGGTGCCGTGGTGACTGTAGTGTATAAAGAAAACATTTTCAACCTGATTAAACAAAAAAACCAGGGCGGGCCGTGGACCGGACACACCGTTGGAGAAAGTAATTTATCAGGTAAGCATAAATTCTGTTTTCTCCAACATTGGTGTGTCCGGTCCACGGCGTCATCCATTACTTGTGGGAACCAATACCAAAGCTTTAGGACACGGATGAAGGGAGGGAGCAAATCGGGTTACCTAAACGGAAGGCACCACGGCTTGCAAAACCTTTCTCCCAAAAATAGCCTCCGAAGAAGCGAAAGTATCAAATTTGTAGAATTTGGCAAAAGTGTGCAGAGAAGACCAAGTCGCTGCCTTACATATCTGGTCAACAGAAGCCTCGTTCTTGTAGGACCATGTGGAAGCCACAGCCCTAGTAGAGTGAGCTGTGATACGGTCAGGAAGCTGCCATCCGGCAGTCTCATAAGCCAAGCGGATAATGCTTTTCAGCCAGAAAGAGAGAGAGGTAGCAGTAGCTTTTTAACCTCTCCTCTTACCAGAGTAAACGACAAACAAGGATGAGGTTTGTCTAAAATCTTTTGTTGCTTCTAAATAGAACTTTAAAGCACGAAACAACATCTAAATTGTGTAATAAACGTTCCTTCTTTGAAACTGGATTCGGGCACAAAGAAGGAACAACTATTTCCTGGTTGATGTTCTTGTTGAAAACAACTTTTGAAAGAAAACCAGGCTTAGTACGCAAAACAACCTTATCTGAATGGAACACCAGATAGGGTGGATCACACTGCAAAGCAGATAATTCAGAAACTCTTCTAGCAGAAGAAATAGCAACCAAAAACAGAACTTTCCAAGATAGTAACTTAATATCTATGGAATGTAAAGGTTCAAACGGAACCCCTTGAAGAACTGAAAGAACTAAATTTAGACTCCAAGGAGGAGTCATGGGTCTGTAAACAGGCTTGATTCTAACCAAAGCCTGAACAAAAGCTTGTACATCTGGCAAAGCTGCCAGTCGTTTGTGCAACAAGACGGATAATGCAGAAATCTGTCCTTTTAGAGAACTAGCTGACAATCCTTTATCCAAACCTTCTTGGAGAAAGGAGAGAATCTTTGGAATTTTAATCTTACTCCAGGAGAATCCTTTGGATTCACACCAACAGATACATTTTTTCCATATTTTATGGTAAATCTTTCTAGTCACAGGTTTTCTGGCTTGGACCAGAGTATCAATCACAGAATTTGAAAACCCACGCTTGGATAAAATCAAGCGTTCAATTTCCAAGCAGTCAGCTGCAGAGAAACTAGATTGGGATGTTCGAATGGACCTTGTACTAGAAGGTCCTGTCTCAAAGGTAGCTTCCATGGTGGAGCCGATGACATATTCACCAGGTCTGCATACCAAGTCCTGCGCGGCCACGCAGGAGCTATCAGAATCACCGAGGCCTTCTCCTGTTTGATCCTGGCTATGAGCCTGGGGAGGAGAGGAAACGGTGGAAACACATATGCTAGGTTGAACGACCAAGGCGCCACTAATGCATCCACTAGAGTCACCTTGGGATCCCTGGATCTGGACCCGTAGCAAGGAATCTTGAAGTTCTGACGGGACGCCATTAGATCCATGTCTGGAATGCCCCATAATTGGGTTAACTGAGCAAAGACCTCCGGATGGAGTTCCCACTCCCCCGGATGGAAAGTCTGACGACTCAAATAGTCCGCCTCCCAGTTGTCTACTCCTGGGATGTGAATAGCAGATAGATGGCAGAAGTGATTCTCTGCCCATTGGATTATCTTGGTTACTTCCTTCATCGCTAGGGAACTCTTTGTTCCCCCCTGATGATTGATGTACACAACAGTCGTTATGTTGTCCGACTGAAATCTTATGAACCTGGCTTCCGCTAGCTGAGGCCAAGCCAGGAGCGCATTGAATATAGCTCTTAGTTTCAAAATGTTTATCGGGAGAAGCGACTCTTCCCGTGACCATAGGCCCTGAGCTTTCAGAGAGTCCCAGACCGCGCCCCACAGCAAGAGGCTGGCGTCGGTCGTGACGATGACCCACTCCGGTCTGCGGAAACTCATTCCCTGAGACAGGAGATCCTGGGTCAACCACCAGAGAAGTGAGTCCCTGGTTACCTGGTCTACTTGAATTTGGGGAGACAAGTCTGTATAGTCCCCATTCCACTGATTGAGCATGCACAGCTGTAATGGTCTTAGATGAATTCGAGCAAAAGGAACCACATCCATTGCTGCGACCATAAGTCCTATTACTTCCATGCATTGAGCTATGGAGGGTTGAGGAATAGAGTGAAGAACTCGACAAGCTTTTAGAAGCTTTGTCTTTCTGACGTCTGTGAGAAAGATCTTCATTTCCACAGAATCTATTATTGTTCCCAGAAAAGGAACCCTTGTGGACGGTGACAGTGAACTTTTTTGTTTAAAAAAAAAAAAAAGGATGTGATCTGAAATAGCTGGTTTTGCCAATTGATCCCCCACACACATAATTAACATTTAAATTCCTAACTATGTGGACTTTGTGCTATTCCTGCAGATTTCATTTAAATGGGCATGTCCTTGAGAATAATGGGCGATGGTTTCAACGAGCAAAAACAGAATTTATGTTTACCTGATAAATTACTTTCTCCAACGGTGTGTCCGGTCCACGGCGTCATCCTTACTTGTGGGATATTCTCTTCCCCAACAGGAAATGGCAAAGAGTCCAGCAAAGCTGGTCACATGATCCCTCCTAGGCTCCGCCTTCCCCAGTCATTCGACCGACGTAAAGGAGGAATATTTGCATAGGAGAAATCATATGATACCGTGGTGACTGTAGTTAGAGAAATTAAATCATCAGACCTGATTAAAAAACCAGGGCGGGCCGTGGACCGGACACACCGTTGGAGAAAGTAATTTATCAGGTAAACATAAATTCTGTTTTCTCCAACATAGGTGTGTCCGGTCCACGGCGTCATCCTTACTTGTGGGAACCAATACCAAAGCTTTAGGACACGGATGATGGGAGGGAGCAAATCAGGTCACCTAGATGGAAGGCACCACGGCTTGCAAAACCTTTCTCCCAAAAATAGCCTCAGAAGAAGCAAAAGTATCAAATTTGTAAAATTTGGTAAAAGTGTGCAGTGAAGACCAAGTCGCTGCCTTACATATCTGATCAACAGAAGCCTCGTTCTTGAAGGCCCATGTGGAAGCCACAGCCCTAGTGGAATGAGCTGTGATTCTTTCAGGAGGCTGCCGTCCGGCAGTCTCATAAGCCAATCTGATGATGCTTTTAAGCCAAAAAGAGAGAGAGGTAGAAGTTGCTTTTTGACCTCTCCTTTTACCAGAATAAACAACAAACAAGGAAGATGTTTGTCTGAAATCCTTTGTAGCCTCTAAATAGAATTTTAGAGCACGAACTACATCCAAATTGTGCAACAAACGTTCCTTCTTTGAAACTGGATTCGGACACAAAGAAGGCACAACTATCTCCTGGTTAATATTTTTATTAGAAACAACTTTCGGAAGAAAACCAGGTTTAGTACGCAAAACCACCTTATCTGCATGGAACACCAGATAAGGAGGAGAACACTTGCAGAGCAGATAACTCCGAAACTCTTCTAGCAGAAGAAATTGCAACCAAAAATAAAACTTTCCAAGATAATAACTTAATATCTACGGAATGTAAGGGTTCAAACGGAACCCCTTGAAGAACTGAAAGAACTAAATTGAGACTCCAAGGAGGAGTCAAAGGTTTGTAAACAGGCTTGATTCTAACCAGAGCCTGAACAAAAGCCTGAACATCTGGCACAGCCGCCAGCTTCTTGTGAAGTAAAACGGATAAAGCAGAAATCTGTCCCTTCAAAGAACTTGTAGATAATCCTTTCTCCAAACCCTCTTGTAGAAAGGATAGAATCTTAGGAATTTTTACCCTGTTCCATGGGAATCCTTTCGATTCGCACCAACAGATATATTTCTTCCATACTTTATGGTAAATTTTCCTAGTTACAGGCTTTCTAGCCTGAATAAGAGTATCAATGACAGAATCTGAGAACCCATGCTTTGATAAAATCAAGCGTTCAATCTCCAAGCAGTCAGTTGGAGTGATGCCAGATTTGGATGTTCGAACGGACCTTGAACAAGAAGGTCCCGTCTCAAAGGTAGCTTCCATGGTGGAGCCGATGACATATTCACCAGGTCTGCATACCAAGTTCTGCGTGGCCACGCAGGAGCTATCAAGATCACCGAAGCCCTCTCTTGATTGATCCTGGCTACCAGCCTGGGAATGAGAGGAAACGGTGGGAACACATAAGCTAGGTTGAAGGTCCAGGGCGCTACTAGTGCATCTACTAGAGTCGCCTTGGGATCCCTGGATCTGGACCCGTAGCAAGGAACCTTGAAGTTCTGACGAGACGCCATCAGATCCATGTCTGGAATGCCCCATAATTGAGTTATTTGGGCAAAGATTTCCGGATGGAGTTCCCACTCCCCCGGATGAAATGTCTGACGACTCAGAAAATCCGCTTCCCAATTTTCCACTCCTGGGATGTGGATTGCAGACAAGTGGCAGGAGTGAAGCTCCGCCCATTGAATTACTTTGGTCACTTCTTCCATCGCCAGGGAACTCCTTGTTCCCCCCTGATGGTTGATATATGCAACAGTCGTCATGTTGTCTGATTGATACCTTATGAATTTGGCCTTTGCTAGTTGAGGCCAAGCCTTGAGAGCATTGAATATCGCTCTCAGTTCCAGAATGTTTATCGGGAGAAGAGATTCTTCCCGAGACCATAGACCCTGAGCCTTCAGGTGTTTCCAGACCGCGCCCCAGCCCACCAGGCTGGCGTCGGTCGTTACAATGACCCACTCTGGTCTTCTGAAGCTCATCCCTTGGGACAGGTTGTCCAGGGTCAGCCACCAACGGAGTGAATCTCTGGTCCTCTGATCTACTTGGATCGTCGGGGACAAATCTGTATAATCCCCATTCCACTGTCTGAGCATGCACAGTTGTAATGGTCTTAGATGAATTCGCGCAAAAGGAACTATGTCCATTGCCGCAACCATCAAACCTATTACTTCCATGCACTGCGCTATGGAAGGAAGAAGAACAGAATGAAGTACTTGACAAGAGCTTAGAAGTTTTGATTTTCTGGCTTCTGTCAGAAAAATCTTCATTTCCAAGGAGTCTATTATTGTTCCCAAGAAGGGAACTCTTGTTGACGGGAATAGAGAACTTTTTTCTACGTTCACTTTCCACCCGTGAGATCTGAGAAAGGCTAGGACAATGTCCGTATGAGCCTTTGCTTGTGGTAGAGACGATGCTTGAATCAGTATGTCGTCCAAGTAGGGTACTACTGCAATGCCCCTTGGCCTTAGCACCGCTAGAAGGGACCCTAGCACCTTTGTGAAAATTCTTGGAGCAGTGGCTAGTCCGAATGGAAGTGCCACAAACTGGTAATGCTTGTCCAGAAAGGCGAATCTTAGGAACCAATGATGTTCCTTGTGGATAGGAATATGTAGATACGCATCCTTTAAATCCACCGTGGTCATGAATTGACCTTCCTGGATGGTAGGAAGAATTGTCCGAATGGTTTCCATCTTGAACGATGGGACCTTGAGAAATTTGTTTAGGATCTTGAGATCCAAAATTGGCCTGAATGTTCCCTCTTTTTTGGGAACTATGAACAGATTGGAGTAAAACCCCATCCCTTGTTCTCCTAATGGAACAGGATGAATCACTCCCATTTTTAACAGGTCTTCTACACAATGTAAGAATGCCTGTCTTTTTATTTGGTCTGAAGACAATTGAGACCTGTGGAACCTTCCCCTTGGGGGTAGTTCCTTGAATTCCAGGAGATAACCTTGAGAAACTATTTCTAGCGCCCAAGGATCCTGAACATCTCTTGCCCAAGCCTGAGCGAAGAGAGAGAGTCTGCCCCCCACCAGATCCGGTCCCGGATCGGGGGCCAGCATCTCATGCTGTCTTGGTAGCGGTAGCGGGCTTCTTGGCCTGCTTACCTTTGTTCCAGCCTTGCATCCGTCTCCAGGCTGGCTTGGTTTGAGAAGAATTACCCTCTTGCTTAGAGGATGTAGAATTCGAGGCTGGTCCGTTTCTGCGAAAGGGACGAAAATTTGTTTTATTTTTAGCCTTAAAAGACCTATCCTGAGGAAGGGCGTGGCCCTTTCCCCCAGTGATGTCTGAAATAATCTCTTTCAAGTCAGGGCCAAACAGCGTTTTCCCCTTGAAAGGGATGTTAAGCAATCTGTTCTTGGAGGACACATCCGCTGACCAAGACTTCAGCCAAAGCGCACTGCGCGCCACAATAGCAAAACCTGAATTTTTCGCCGCTAATCTAGCTAATTGCAAAGTGGCGTCTAAGGTAAAAGAGTTAGCCAACTTAAGTGCTTGAACTCTGTCCATAACCTCCTCATAAGAGGATGCTTGATTGAGCGACTTTTCTAGTTCCTCGAACCAGAAACACGCTGCTGTAGTGACAGGAACAATGCATGAAATTGGTTGTAGAAGGTAACCTTGCTGAACAAACATCTTTTTAAGCAAACCCTCTAATTTTTTATCCATAGGATCTTTGAAAGCACAACTATCTTCTATAGGGATAGTGGTGCGTTTGTTTAGAGTAGAAACCGCCCCCTCGACCTTGGGGACTGTCTGCCATAAGTCCTTCCTGGGGTCGACCATAGGAAATAATTTCTTAAATATAGGGGGAGGGACAAAAGGTATGCCGGGCCTTTCCCATTCTTTATTTACAATGTCCGCCACCCGCTTGGGTATAGGAAAAGCTTCGGGGGGCACCGGGACCTCTAGGAACCTGTCCATCTTACATAATTTCTCTGGAATGACCAAATTGTCACAATCATCCAGAGTAGATAACACCTCCTTAAGCAGAGCGCGGAGATGTTCCAATTTAAATTTAAATGTAATAACGTCAGGTTCAGCTTGTTGAGAAATTTTTCCTGAATCTGAAATTTCTCCCTCAGACAAAACCTCCCTAGCCCCTTCAGACTGGTGTAAGGGCATGTCAGAACCATTATCATCAGCGTCCTCATGCTCTTCAGTATCTAAAACAGAGCAGTCGCGCTTTCGCTGATAAGTGGGCATTTTGGCTAAAATGTTTTTAATAGAATTATCCATTACAGCCGTTAATTGTTGCATAGTAAGGAGGATTGGCGCACTAGATTCACTAGGGACCTCCTGAGTGGGCAAGACTGGTGTAGACATAGAAGGAGATGATGCAGTACCATGCTTACTCCCCTCACTTAAGGAATCATTTTGGGCAACATTATTATCAGTGGCATCATTGTCCCTACTTTGTTTGTCACATTCATCACATATATTTAAATGGAGAGGAACCTTGGCTTCCGAACATACAGAACATCGTCTATCTGATAGTTCAGACATGTTAATAGGCATAAACTTGATAACAAAGCACAAAAAACGTTTTAAAATAAAACCGTTACTGTCTCTTTAAATTTTAAACTGAACACACTTTTTTACTGAATATACGCAAAAGTATGAAGGAAATGTTCAAAATTCACCAAAATTTCACCACAGTGTCATAAAGCCTTAAAAGTATTGCACACCAAATTTGAAAGCTTTAACTCTTAAAATAACGGAACCGGAGCAGTTTTTACATTTAACCCCTATACAGTCCCTGGTATCTGCTTTGCTGAGACCCAACCAAGCCCAGAGGGGAATACGATACCAAATGACGCCTTCAATAAGCTTTTTCAGTGGATCTGAGCTCCTCACACATGCATCTGCATGCCTTGCTTCTCAAAAACAACTGCGCATTAGTGGCGCGAAAATGAGGCTCTGTCTATGACTAGAAAAGGCCCCCAGTGAAAAAGGTGTCCAATACAGTGCCTGCCGTTTTTTTAATAAAATTCCCAAGATTAAAATAACTCTCCAAAGTTATAAACCATTAAATATGCTTATAAAGTAATCGTTTTGGCCCAGAAAAATGTCTACCAGTCTTTAAAGCCCTTGTGAAGCCCTTTTATTCTTATATTGAAAATTAAGAAAATGGCTTACCGGATCCCATAGGGAAAATGACAGCTTCCAGCATTACCAAGTCTTGTTAGAAATGTGTCATACCTCAAGCAGCCAAAGTCTGCTCACTGTTTCCCCCAACTGAAGTTAATTCCTCTCAACAGTCCTGTGTGGAAACAGCCATCGATTTTAGTAACGGTTGCTAAAATCATTTTCCTCTTACAAACAGAAATCTTCATCTCTTTTCTGTTTCAGAGTAAATAGTACATACCAGCACTATTTTAAAATAACAAACTCTTGATAGAAGAATAAAAACTACATTTAAACACCAAAAAACTCTGAGCCATCTCCGTGGAGATGTTGCCTGTGCAACGGCAAAGAGAATGACTGGGGAAGGCGGAGCCTAGGAGGGATCATGTGACCAGCTTTGCTGGGCTCTTTGCCATTTCCTGTTGGGGAAGAGAATATCCCACAAGTAAGGATGACGCCGTGGACCGGACACACCTATGTTGGAGAAAACAGTTATTTCAAATATAAAAATAAACATAATGAAACAATGTTTGAAACATTTAATTATGCAGCTGGTATAACAAGTCAAATGATAGTTGGCTAGTTATTTTAAATATCAATGTAAACCGCTTTATCTAAACCTTACTTTGTGGAAAAAATATATTTCTCCTTGTTTGTTACTCTTTCATATGCATGATAGAAACATTTTAACCCTTTGGGCCAAATGGACGTAGATCTACGCCATGCGGTACATAGCCTATCGTACCTCATAACGTAAATCTATGTCCATACTGTTGGAACCCCAAACAGTCTTTGTTTTCAAGTGATAATGAAGACTTGCTGTTTGTGGGCTTCCAGCATCTGCCATCATATGGTAACGAAGCACGATCAGTGCTCCATTACCATATGAAGGCAGATTGCCAGATCTTTAGAGACAGTGACACGATCTGTGTCCCTGTTTGTAATTATTACCGTTGGTGCTGGCAGGAGTTGTGGGAGGGAAGGCGGGAGGTGTATGGGCAGCGGAGTGGGGATGGAGTGGCCCTACGCTACATAAAAAAATATTTTGAAGAGAAAGGGAGGGATGGGGTGGTGCACTACAGATAAAGGTTGGGATGGTAGGGTGGGGGCACTGTAAATAAAGAACATGGAGAAGTGGTAGGTGGGGGGACCACTACACTATAGAAAAAATAAAAATTAATAAATAAATTAAAAAAAAAAAAAATCTATAAAATTAGGTACTGCCAGTGACAAACATGGCTGCCGCTGGTGGGAGGGGTAAGGGATCACTACACTGCAGAAAAAAATATATAATAATAATAAAAAAAGCCCTAAACTGTATCATGGCAGAATGCCAGTACCTAAGATGGTGTGGATGAGTGAGGGTGGGGGGGAGAGCTTTTTAAGAGTAATCAGGGAGATGTCAGGTAGGATGGTAATACTTACATTACTATACTATTTCCCTTACCAGTTAACTAATTAACACCTTCATTGCTGGGAATTTCAGTGAGTGTGAGTGTGCAGCTGCAATTAGCGTCCTTCTAGTTACCAAAAACCAATGGCAAAAACATGCATGTTTGCTATTTCTCTGATATTTCCGAATAAAGGGGATCCCAGAGAAGCCTTTACAATTTGTGTCATGTTTGCTGAAGCGGTATAGAAATAATTTCAGTGAAAAATCCAGTTTGTGAAAAAGATAACGATTTTTTTTTTATATGATGGCATTTGGTGGCATGAAATATACCAAAATGGACATAGATCAATATCTTTCGTTGTCTACTTAAATAAAAAAAAAAAAAGAGAGAGTGCACTCTCCAGGACTTTTTAGAATTTTCTGCTTGTTCTACACTCTCTGTTGCACCTCACGCAATTGTATCCTGATATCTGGAGTGCTTGTCTGTTCTATTTCTGTTTAAAGTGTAGGTCAATTTACGAATATTGCCCCATCTGTCAATCATTTTGACAATATGGTGGGCGGGAGAACTGCACTTATCGTTGCAGCGGTAAATAGGTAAAAAAAATCTTCAATATATATATATAAATGTAAAACTTTTCATGAATTAAACCCTTCTTAATTTTTTAAATGTCTATGCAATGCCGTGGGGCAATATTCGTAACTTGACATTCACTTTAAATGGAGTGATAGCAAACATGCTAAAAATTCTCTGGTATTTTGGGCAAGTTTCTCTCTAAAAATTCCTGGTGGTGAAGTGGTTAAATTTAATATCCCTTATGGAGACATAAAAGAGCAAAAGATAAAATGCTCTAACACATTTATATTGCACTATTGCTTGCAAAAAGCTATGTGTTTAATCCCTTCAAATGAGTTAAAATGAGCTCCAGAGCAGCAATGCACTACTGGGACCTAACTGAACATCTGGTGAGCCACTGACAAGAGGCAATTGTGTGTAGCCAATTAGCTAGTAGTGCAGTGATACTAATGATGATATATGTACATATGCTTTTCAACAAAGGATACCCAATGTATATATTAAACCTGACAAACGAGGATAAAGGGACCAAAAAATGTCTTTTGTGATTCAGACAGTGCATACAAATGTAAAAAAGTTTACAATTTACTTCTGTTATAAAATTTGCTTTGTTCCCATGGTATTCTTTGTTGAAGTGATACCTAGGTAGGTGTATGTCATACTATATGGCAGGAAATAGTGCTGCCATTGAGTGCTCTTGAAAATGGATAACATTCTTGCAAAACCGCTGCCATATAGTTCTCCAGACACGTTCACGCTCCTGAGCTTCCATCCCCGCTTTTCAACAAAAAGATACCAAGAAGATAAACAAAATGTGATAATAGGAGTGCACTAGAAAGTTGTTTAAAATTGCATGCTCTATCTGAATCATAAAAGAAAAAAAAGGTTTTATGTCCCTTTAAATATAAGTGTCTGAAAATGACCAGAGATCAGTCTAAGGCACGGTTTGCATTCATGTTTTAGAATGGTGTAGAAGCACTGATTTTGCCCTCACAGTCTTAACCCCCTCTCCTTGTGGGGGGCTTCGTATGCAAGAACCTAAACATGTTTACATTTCTATTTGTGAGAAGAGCATACTATTAAATATAGATATGGTTTATCTGTTTTGAAGCTCGGAGAGCTGTTGTAAATCTATGGAAATGTGTCAGCTTTGAAGGCAGCATTGAAGGAACAAGATTGAAGGAATTTCTCAGATGCCTATCTACCTAAGGCAAGACCTGCTGCACACAGTGACGTAACTACCAGCCCTACCTTGAGACAGGAGCTGGCTAGCAAGAATGGATGGGTTTTTGATATAGGTTGTGGAACTGTGCACAGGGGTGTGAAGTTACAGGACTCATCTGTGGAGATCCTCAAACCAGGAGTCTGTGCTGGTGGTTTCTGTTGATGGTGTGAAAGACCTATTGATGCAAATGCCCTTCTTTTCCCTCATGTTCTGACTTATTAGTCTGGCAAATTGGCATAGGGTATACATTTTCTGACAATACCATGCCGAACTGCAGAGATAACACTTTTTCTCCCCGGTTTGAGTTATATCTAGATATCTTACTCTTTTAAAAATAAACTTGTTGTAAGAAACAAGCCTATTCAACAATATTATGGCAATCGTTTGTATGTTTTATCTTATTTTACTCTGAGCATACAGTGATAGCCTGTTAGTTATATCATTTAGTTCCAAGCCCAACAGTAGCCTCCTTAGCTATTCTCAGTCAATATTCCTTTTTCTTATATATATATCTATGGGTTATGAGGTCCCTAGGGTAACCTCAACAATATTTTTTATTTTAGTTTAAAGGGAATGTTATACTAAGAGGTATATACAATTATTATGTGCCATTTTCCGCATCTTTTTAATTTGTATAATGTGACCACAAATCCTATATGGACCACCTATGAAGTTCATTGCTCTTGACACAATATATGAACACGATATTGCTGTGTTTGAATAATTCACGTTGTTTTTTATATTTATGGATTTGTAGTTCTTGTGAGATCTAAAAGTGGTCTCTTTCTTTACAAAATAACTTATGACAGTGTGAATCTATTGTGAGAGTTTAGAGGGCCAAGAGTCGCCTCCTCTCGCTTAAAGTGAATGTAAATTTTGATGCTAAAGTGCTCGGTTTTTAAAAATTCGATTAAAAACAGGGGCACTTTAATTCATCAAAATTTACATTTCACTCCTGTTGTGAAAAAAAAACCTTACCTTTTAATCTTCACAGTAGCTCCAGCTTCCTCCGGTTGTCACAAGCCATTTCTGATGTCAGAAATGATGGATAGGTCATCATCCAATCACAGCTTCCCCCCCAGGGGAATCAGTGTCTGAATGAACACCGTGATTGGAGGAAGTCAGATTCCTCATTTTAGACCCAGGAAGAGGCTTTGCAATGGGAGGAGGAAATATAAATTTTGATGAATTAAAGTGCCCCTGTTTTTAATCGAATTTTTAAAAACCGTGCACTTTAGCATCAAAATTTACATTCACTTTAATTCATACAGTTTCTATAGTGAATTTACATTGCAAAATGAGATTTATGAGATTTTACCATCTTGTTACTGACAAAATAATCTGTTTTATGATAACCGGTAAATGTGGTTTATTCTTACATTGCTAAGTGTTCTATTTTATTTTTATATTTCTATTATTTATTTGTATTTATTTATCTTTTATTTCTGTACATTTGTATTTTGATTGTGACAAAAAAAAATAAAAAAAAATTATTAATCAGGTCAGTCTGTAAAAACAAAGTATTATTTTACATAGAAAGAACGTGGAAGTAAATTATTATTAATTTGGAGGTCCCCATATCTAAACAGGACATTAAATAATATGGGTAATAGAACACTAAATATTACGAGCATTTCAAGCTTGTAAAGAAATGTACCGGTAATTGATTTTCTAAAAGATCTGAAATGGCTGTGAACCCAGTAATACTAAGGTACAAGTCATATAGACATCAAGACAAAGATCATAAATTTGCAGACCTCTACTGCAAAGCAGAATTAGAAATGTCTTGTGTGTTGATCTTTAAACAAATTACTTTTCTGCCACGCAATTTTTTCTAATCCATCTTGGCAGATGAGGAGTCTAATTTTACCTAGCAGGTACTAATTTTGTTTTAACCTACAGGATAATGTGTCCAACTTAACTAAGGTTCTTGTGGTCTTATAGATTATTAGAGTTGCCAGAACAAGGGTATCATTATTAACTTATGAAAAGGACAACTAGTAATAATATTACACCCTGTGTAGCTAAGAGCCACTTGGTGCACAACACACTATTATCTACCGTCAAATAAGTAATTAAGTTAATATTTTGAAACTATGTCCATATGATTATTTGGTTTAAGGCGCAGTAACTGTATCGTTATAAAAAAAACATACATCATTCTCAGATAACTACTGTGTACTATTTAGCAGTGAACATTTTAAAACAAATGTTCTGCCCCTGTTAAATAGCATACAGGAACAATAAAGTTAAACAATATTGTTTAAAAGAACAATAAAGTCAAACAATAACGCTTAAAAGAACAATAAAGAACTTACATTTTCATGATTCAGATAGAGCATGTAGCTATAAACAACTTTCCTATTTATGTCTATTATCTAATTTGTTTTGTTCTCTTGTAGCTTTTGTTGAACAACATGATACCCAAGTAGGCTCAGGATCTGCAATGCACTACTGGGAGCTAGCTGCTTTTTGGTGTCTGCACATATATACCTTTAAACATTGACTCACCACATTTGCTCAGCTAGCTCCGAGTAGTGTATTGTTGCTCCTTCAACAAAGGATACCAAGAGAATGAAGAACATTTCATAATAAAAGTAACTTAAAAAGCTATTTAAACTCATATGCTTGTTTTACAGTCCAAAGACACTCTACCCTCTTAAAAATGCTTCTGTGTGTTTTATTTTCAAATCCATTACTGTAGTTAGGAATGTGGGTAAAAGTCCGATGTAACATGATAAATCTTCTCAGAGTGCATCGAGTTACTGCACTAAACATATGTATATGATGCACTGTAATTCACACATCTTCACTATCTTTTTTTTGCCTCTGCCTGGGGGAATTAAGGGGGGCAAAGCTCATTCCCTAAGGGGTGGATGCCAGAGGATCGGCGGGGCACCTTCCTTGAACCCCCCAATTGTGTAGATGGGGGAATTGCATTACATCGGACAGCCGCTTGGGAATTGTCAGGATTACCCGGATTTCTGACTTTACAGTAACACCAATGACTATGCAGCATATAGGAGGGTCAGTTTTCTGCATTCCACGGAATGCACTGCAGATTCTTTAAAAGGAGTTAAAAAAGCCATTGGTTTCATAAAAATTACAGGAAAAGCAAACAAAATAAATAAGTGCATTGCAAAGTAGTTTTACTATCCCCAAGTAAATATTTTATTGGGAATTATTTTTTGATAAGCAAAAGAGAGTGAGTTAGGGCGCTAAGGAAGCTAAAGGTATAATAAAGTGATGTAGTGGTGTTTAATGTGATGTGTAAAAAACATAATTTATGCTTACCTGATAAATTTATTTCTCTTGTAGTGTATCCAGTCCACGGATCATCCATTACTTGTGGGATATTCTCCTTCCCAACAGGAAGTTGCAAGAGGATCACCCACAGCAGAGCTGCTATATAGCTCCTCCCCTCACTGCCATATCCAGTCATTCGACCGAAACAAGACGAGAAAGGAGAAACCATAGGGTGCAGTGGTGACTGTAGTTTAATTAAAATTTAGACCTGCCTTAAAAGGACAGGGCGGGCCGTGGACTGGATACACTACAAGAGAAATAAATTTATCAGGTAAGCATAAATTATGTTTTCTCTTGTTAAGTGTATCCAGTCCACGGATCATCCATTACTTGTGGGATACCAATACCAAAGCTAAAGTACACGGATGATGGGAGGGACAAGGCAGGAACTTAAACGGAAGGAACCACTGCCTGTAGAACCTTTCTCCCAAAAACAGCCTCCGAAGAAGCAAAAGTGTCAAATTTGTAAAATTTGGAAAAGGTGTGAAGCGAAGACCAAGTCGCAGCCTTGCAAATCTGTTCAACAGAGGCCTCATTTTTAAAGGCCCAGGTGGAAGCCACAGCTCTAGTAGAATGAGCTGTAATCCTTTCAGGGGGCTGCTGTCCAGCAGTCTCATAGGCTAAGCGTATTATGCTCCGAAGCCAAAAGGAGAGAGAGGTTGCCAAAGCTTTTTGACCTCTCCTCTGTCCAGAGTAAACGACAAACAGGGCAGATGTTTGACGAAAATCTTTAGTAGCCTGTAAGTAAAACTTCAAGGCACGGACTACGTCCAGATTATGCAAAAGACGTTCCTTCTTTAAAGAAGGATTAGGACACAATGATGGAACAACAATCTCTTGATTGATATTCCTGTTAGAAACCACCTTAGGTAAAAACCCAGGTTTGGTACTCAGAACTACCTTGTCTGAATGAAAAATCAGATAAGGAGAATCACAATGTAAGGCAGATAGCTCAGAGACTCTTCGAGCCGAGGAAATAGCCATCAAAAACAGAACTTTCCAAGATAAAAGTTTAATATCAATGGAATGAAGAGGTTCAAACGGAACTCCCTGAAGAACTTTAAGAACCAAGTTTAAGCTCCACGGGGGAGCAACAGTTTTAAACACAGGCTTAATCCTAACCAAAGCCTGACAAAATGCCTGGACGTCTGGAACTTCTGCCAGACGCTTGTGCAAAAGAATAGACAGAGCAGAGATCTGTCCTTTTAAAAAACTAGCTGATAAGCCTTTGTCCAAACCCTCTTGGAGAAAGGACAATATCCTAGGAATCCTAACCTTACTCCATGAGTAACTCTTGGATTCACACCAATAAAGATATTTACGCCATATCTTATGGTAGATTTTCCTGGTGACAGGCTTCCGAGCCTGTATTAAGGTATCAATGACTGACTCGGAGAAGCCACGCCTTGATAGAATCAAGCGTTCAATCTCCATGCAGTCAGTCTCAGAGAAATTAGATTTGCATGATTGAAAGGACCTTGTATTAGAAGGTCCTGCCTCAGAGGCAGAGTCCATGGTGGAAGAGATGACATGTCCACTAGGTCTGGATACCAGGTCCTGCATGGTCACGCAGGCGCTATCAGAATCACTGATGCTCTCTCCTGTTTGATTTTGGCAATCAGTCGAGGGAGCAGAGGAAACGGTGGAAACACATAGGCCAGGTTGAAGAACCAAGGAGCTGCTAGAGCATCTATCAGCGTTGCTCCCGGGTCCCTGGACCTGGATCCGTAACAAGGAAGCTTGGCGTTCTGGCGAGACGCCATGAGATCCAGTTCTGGTTTGCCCCAACGATGGACCAGTTGAGCAAACACCTCCGGATGGAGTTCCCACTCCCCCGGATGAAAAGTCTGACGACTTAGAAAATCCGCCTCCCAGTTCTCTACGCCTGGGATGTGGATTGCTGACAGGTGGCAAGAGTGAGACTCTGCCCAGCGAATTATCTTTGAGACTTCTAACATCGCTAGGGAACTCCTAGTTCCCCCTTGATGGTTGATGTAAGCCACAGTCGTGATGTTGTCCGACTGAAATCTGATGAACCTCATTGTTGCTAACTGAGGCCAAGCTAGAAGAGCATTGAATATTGCTCTTAACTCCAGAATGTTTATTGGGAGGAGTTTTTCCTCCTGAGTCCACGATCCCTGAGCCTTCAGGGAGTTCCAGACTGTGCCCCAACCTAGAAGGCTGGCATCTGTTGTTACAATCGTCCAATCTGGTCTGCGAAAGGTCATACCCTTGGACAGATGGACCTGAGAAAGCCACCAGAGAAGAGAATCTCTGGTCTCTTGATCCAGATTTAGTAGAGGGGACAAATCTGAGTAATCCCCATTCCACTGACTTAGCATGCATAATTGCAGCGGTCTGAGATGCAGGTGCGCAAATGGTACTATGTCCATTGCCGCTACCATTAAGCCGATTACTTCCATGCACTGAGCCACTGACGGGCGTGGAATGGAATGAAGGACACGGCAAGCATTTAGAAGTTTTGATAACCTGGACTCCGTCATCTCTACAGAATCTATAAGAGTCCCTAGGAAGGAGACTCTTGTGAGTGGTGATAGAAATCTCTTTTCCACGTTCACTTTCCACCCATGCGACCTCAGAAATGCCAGAACTATCTCTGTATGAGACTTGGCAATTTGAAAGCTTGACGCCTGTATCAGGATGTCGTCTAGATACGGAGCCACCGCTATGCCTCGCGGTCTTAGAACCGCCAGAAGTGAGCCCAGAACCTTTGTAAAAATTCTCGGGGCAGTGGCCAACCCGAAGGGAAGATCTACAAATTGGTAATGCCTGTCTAGAAAGGCAAACCTTAGGAACCGATGATGATCTTTGTGAATCGGTATGTGAAGGTAGGCATCCTTTAAGTCCACTGTGGTCATGTACTGACCCTCTTGGATCATGGGTAGGATGGTCCGAATAGTTTCCATTTTGAATGATGGAACTCTGAGGAATTTGTTTAAGATCTTTAGATCCAACATTGGTCTGAAGGTTCCCTCTTTCTTGGGAACTACAAACAGATTTGAATAAAATCCCTGTCCCTGTTCCGTCCGCGGAACTGGATGGATCACTCCCATTACTAGGAGGTCTTGCACACAGCTTAGGAATGCCTTTTTCTTTATCTGGTTTGCTGATAACCTTGAAAGATGAAATCTCCCTTGTGGAGGAGAAGCTTTGAAGTCCAGAAGATATCCCTGAGATATGATTTCCAACGCCCAGGGATCCTGAACATCTCTTGCCCATGCCTGGGCGAAGAGAGAAAGTCTGCCCCCCACTAGATCCGTTTCCGGATAGGGGGCCGTTCCTTCATGCTGTCTTGGTGGCAGCAGCAGGCTTTCTGGCCTGCTTGCCCTTGTTCCAGGACTGGTTAGGTTTCCAGGCCTGTCTGGAATGAGCAACAGTTCCCTCTTGTTTTGAAGCGGAGGAAGTTGATGCTGCTCCTGCCTTGAAATTTCGAAAGGCACGAAAATTAGACTGTTTAGCCTTTGATTTGGCCCTGTCCTGAGGAAGGGTATGGCCCTTGCCTCCAGTAATGTCAGCAATAATTTCCTTCAAGCCAGGCCCGAATAAGGTCTGCCCCTTGAAAGGAATGTTGAGTAATTTAGACTTTGAAGTCACGTCAGCTTACCAGGATTTGAGCCATAGCGCCCTACGCGCCTGGATGGCGAATCCGGAATTCTTAGCCGTTAGTTTAGTCAAATGAACAATAGCATCAGAAACAAATGAGTTAGCTAGCTTAAGCGTTCTAAGCTTGTCAATAATTTCATTCAATGGAGCTGTCTGGATGGTCTCTTCCAGGGCCTCAAACCAGAATGCCGCCGCAGCAGTGACAGGCGCAATGCATGCAAGGGGCTGTAAAATAAAACCTTGTTGAATAAACATTTTTTTAAGGTAACCCTCAAATTTTTTATCCATTGGATCTGAAAAAGCACAACTGTCCTCAACCGGGATAGTGGTACGCTTTGCTAAAGTAGAAACTGCTCCCTCCACCTTAGGGACCGTTTGCCATAATTCCCGTGTAGTGGCATCTATTGGAAACATTTTTCTACATATAGGAGGTGTGGAAAAGGGCACACCGGGTCTATCCCACTCCTTGCTAATAATTTCTGTAAGCCTTTTAGGTATAGGAAAAACGTCAGTACACACCGGCACCGCTTAGTATCTATCCAGCCTACACAATTTCTCTGGAATTGCAACTGTGTTACAGTCATTCAGAGCAGCTAATACCTCCCCAAGCAATACACGGAGGTTCTCAAGCTTAAATTTAAAATTAAAAATCTCTGAATCAGGTTTCCCCGAGTCAGAGATGTCACCCACAGACTGAAGCTCTCTGTCCTCATGTTCTGCATATTGTGAAGCAGTATCAGACATGGCTCTAACAGCATTTGCGCGCTCTGTATCTCTCCTAACTCCAGAGCTATCGCGCTTGCCTCTTAATTCAGGCAATCTAGATAATACCTCTGACAGGGTATTATTCATGATTGCAGCCATGTCCTGCAAGGTAATCGCTATGGGCGTCCCTGATGTAATTGGCGCCATATTAGCGTGCGTCCCCTGAGCGGGAGGCGAAGGGTCTGACACGTGGGGAGAGTTAGTCGGCATAACTTCCCCCTCGACAGAACCCTCTGGTGATAATTCTTTTATAGATAAAGACTGATCTTTACTGTTTAAGGTGAAATCAATACATTTAGTACACATTCTCCTATGGGGCTCCACCATGGCTTTCAAACATAATGAACAAGTAGGTTCCTCTGTGTCAGACATGTTTAAAGAGACTAGCAATGAGACTAGCAAGCTTGGAAAACACTTTAAAACAAGTTTACAAGCAATATAAAAAACTTTACTGCGCCTTTAAGAAACACAAATTTTCCCAAATTTTGAAATAACAGTGAAAAAATGCAGTTACACTAACGAAATTTTTACAGTGTATGTAATAAGTTAGCAGAGCATTGCACCCACTTGCAAATGGATGATTAACCCCTTAATACCAAAAACGGAATAACAAATGACAAAAACGTTTTTTAAACAGTCACAACAACTGCCACAGCTCTACTGTGGCTTTTTACCTTCCTCAATACGACTTTTGAAGCCTTTTGAGCCCTTCAGAGAAGTCCTGGATCATGCAGGAAGAAGCTGGATGTCTGTGTCTGTAATTTTTGCTGTGCAAAAAAAAACGCTAAAATAGGCCCCTCCCACTCATATTACAACAGTGGGAAGCCTCAGGGAACTGTTTCTAGGCAAAATTCAAGCCAGCCATGTGGAAAAAACTAGGCCCCAATAAGTTTTATCACCAAACATATGTAAAAAACGATTAAACATGCCAGCAAATGTTTTAAAATACACTTTTATAAGAGTATGTATCTCTATTAATAAGCCTATCACTGCATTTAAGGCTTTACTTACATTACTTCAGTATCAGCAGCATTTTCTAGCAAATTCCATCCCTAGAAAAATATTTTAACTGCACATACCTTATTATAGGAAAACCTGCACGCTATTCCCCCTCTGAAGTTACCTCACTCCTCAGAATATGTGAGAACAGCAAAGGATCTTAGTTACTTCTGCTAAGATCATAGAAAACGCAGGCAGATTCTTCTTCTAAATACTGCCTGAGATAAACAGTACACTCCGGTACCATTTAAAAATAACAAACTTTTGATTGAAGAAATAAACTAAGTATAAAACACCACAGTCCTCTTACGACCTCCATCTTAGTTGAGAGTTGCAAGAGAATGACTGGATATGGCAGTGAGGGGAGGAGCTATATAGCAGCTCTGCTGTGGGTGATCCTCTTGCAACTTCCTGTTGGGAAGGAGAAAATCCCACAAGTAATGGATGATTCGTGGACTGGATACACTTAACAAGAGAAATTATGTTTATATGAGCATACACTGATAGTAGGTACAGTTTATTACAATACAGTATAATTTAAGAAACATCAGTATATAAGAAAATTAAAAATAAGTCCAAAATTAAAATAATTTAAATGTAGGGACGTCTCCCTAAACAAGAACACAAACTTAAAATTCAAGAGTATTCAAAACATAAGAGCTTCAAAAATAATAAGCATATGATGCTGTACAAAAATTCAATAACAAACAGGAAATATATTAAGAGCATATAGTGCTATACTAAAAATGCAATAACAATCAGAAGATATATATCGAAGATGAATACGATAGCATTAGCTAGTCAGGTTAAAACAGACAGTTAGCGCGGTGTCTTAAATCAAATGATGGTGGCAGGAGATCTCCACAATACCGTCTAGTATCTTTTAAAAGTTCA
The DNA here is from genome assembly GCF_027579735.1 of Bombina bombina. Lineage (NCBI taxonomy): Eukaryota > Metazoa > Chordata > Amphibia > Anura > Bombinatoridae > Bombina > Bombina bombina. The sequence goes on along the minus strand of NC_069499.1, from coordinate 107,016,959 downwards.
TAAGTTTGAAATGAATAGCAAAGCAAATATGTTACAAAGTAGGTAAAGTATCACTCTGGAGCAAACATGTGGCTTATGAGACAGTTCTGTGATACAGTTACTTGTGATCCTGATTAGTATAATGCAGAGTATAAGAAAAAAGGAATCGTTACCTTTGACTTTGGAGTTTTTCACCACTAGAGGGCATAAGTTCATGTGTGTCATATAGATAACATTGAGCTCACGCACGTGAAGTTACCTAGGAGTCAGCACTGATTGGCTAAAATGCAAGTCTGTCAAAAGAACTGAAATAAGTGGGCAGTTTGCAGAGGCTTAGATACAAGGTAATTACAGAGGTAAAAGGTGCATTATTATAACTGTGTTGGTTATGCAAAACTGGGGAATGGGTAAGAAAGGGAGTATCTATCTTTTTAAACAACAAAAATTCTGGTGTTGACTGCTAAGAAAAAAGTTATGTAATATGGGTAGACTTAATGGGCCTTTATGGATCTTATCTACCGTCAAATTCCATGTCAATGCAGGAACCGGAGACTTCCACTCTCATAGCGGCTCATAAGAGCAGACAACATTTATGAAATAATGTAGAGCAAGTAATGCTATATGATATAAAATCAATCATTTAAAATCAGCAATGCATTTCTCAGCGGTGTTATTGGCCATTTCCTCTGGCTTAATACAAAGTTCAAAACAAACTTGCTCTATATACACATATGTGCATGCAACACATAAAATGTAATTAGTTTAGGATATTTTCAGTCACTGAATTAACTCAAAAATATACCGAGCAATGAATGGTTAAAAGGTTACAGTTACAGAGCAACTCATCTGTGATTGAGAAGCATTTACTGTTATTACAGAGGTCATACTATTCCATTCATGTGAAATCCGTTTGAAAGTACACAATGGCAATTCCAGATCACCATACAGGTACAGAATGGAAATATTGAACATCTATGAAGCTTGGGCTTCTTTGATCAGTTCTAATATTAAGTTTATTTTATTCATTATACATATATGTTTCTCTTTACTCTTAGCATTGGCTTTGTGCAATGTGACAGTGACATTTATGAAATGTATAATGAGAAAGATGAATTACAAATAACAAAACTTGCAAATGATTAATTGTCTGCTGATGAAAGATTGCAAAACAGCTGCTTAAGAAATAGAAACAACAAAGAAAGAAGAAAAAAATCTACTGCAGGAATCACCAGAGGTGAAATGACACTGCACTGTGTATGATATTTCCATGGCAACTAGCACCGGGAAGATGAATGCTTCATAGTCACTCTCCTCCGCAGCACAGGTTCATAAATCTAACTTGCATACAGAGTACAATATCTAGGCTGTTCTGCTGTATCCACAGATAATTTTCGTCTGGTTCTAATTATGGCAAAGAAGCACAAAACAATGAGGTCATTATTAGTGCACAATGAGCTAAGATAATTGGAAGCACACCTGCCATTTGACCTTCTGTTTATCTAACATGCTGCAGAAGCTGTTAGGTTGGACTATGAATAGATAATAGAACAAAATAATGGCATCATAAAACACTACACGGACACCTCGTAAGGATGCTAATGAAAGCACAATAAAATAGTGATATCTGCTTTAGTGGATTGTGTTTATTGCATTCTGCAATTTCATTCTATTACCTGATCAGATGCGCTTCCACTAATTTTATGGAATTGCTTAACACTCTTTCTCAAGTGCTTACTTACAGATATGGTAATTGCTTACATGTTATTTTATGATACTGTTGCGTAGATGTTTGCTGCTGATTGGAAATAGTACAGAAAGACATAAAAGTATCACATAATACAATGGGCATAGATGACTTCTGTGGTTGCACAGGGGCCTCGTACAGGTGAGATCATGTTTAAAAACTCATTGAGCATCGCTTCACTTATATATCCACAGTTTTGTTAGTGGGTGTTCCTGCCATTAACATCTATAGTTGCATTAGGAGCCCAATACATATAATCACGCACATCAGCCGTGAATCACAGCAACACTTTGGGAAAAAAAAAAAGTTTATGCAAATGCTTGTAATTGTAAAATATTTGCATATCCGTTTGGTTATGGTAGACGCGTTGGATAGAATGAAAAAGGCCAGCACGCAAACTTCATAAAGAATATCACTCTTGCCAAGTATCTCCCCTTTCAGTCACGTCTTGCCATTTCAAAGCAGACAAAGTTGTCTCTCTCAGGCTACCTTAACCCTATATACTTCTACAAGGGCATAAAGGGACACCAAATTAACCCCCAAATCCTGCCTGCACAACCCCAGATTAACTATGCTGCCACAATCCAAAAACTTTGGATCAGTATGTCTTGGGGATCCCCTGTTACACTATAGTAAAACTCAAAAGAAAATGCTGCAAATTTACCAATAACCCACACAATTAACAGTTTGGTAACGTGATTACAACCTTGTCTCTAAGGGTTGTGAATTCAGATACTAGAGTTCAAGGACAGAATTAGATTATTAATTTTTTATTGACAAAAAGACAATTAAATGTTACACTGTGCCAAATTACATAAAAAAAACAAAAACAAGATGCAAAATACAGCTCTTGAAAATAAAATAAGACTTAATGCAACCCAGAACCTACAGTTACACATATATCAATTATAAGCTTACAGCAGGCCTGTGGGAACTTCTTGTTTAAGTCCTCTGAGATGATGTTTAAAAGAAATCCAGTGAAGCTCTGCTATTTCTGTGTAGCAAATCGAGCACCCCCCGATCACATGACCCATTTACGACACTTTACTTTTTAAGATCACTGAGTTTGGGTCCTTTCATTGATCTAGATGTGGAATTCATATATCCCATGTCCCTTATTTGAAAGCAGAGTTGGAGCTATATGCCCAGCAGGGGGTTTCTCTGATCAAAAAATTTCAAAGAGGCTAGAGCAAACACTGGTGATACTCACAAAAAGAAAAAACAATTCAAGTTAACCCTGGTGATGCTGGGACATCAAACTACATCTGCTGGATGACTATTCCAGGCATCCACTACTTCATAAGTGTATCATGACAGTTTGTAAAGCATTTTTGTGATGCTAGCAGGAAAGTGGGGGTTCTTCATCTAAATGACTCTTAGCAAGACTTGTACATCACTTTTTTCATGTCCACTTAGGTTTTTAAATTGAGGAAATAAAAGTTAAACTTTTATAATGTTTTACGTATTCTGCTGACAATGATGTGAACCATTTAACTCCCTGTTCTCCTTTTCATTTTTCTTTTCTAACCCACAAAAGCAAACATTTACCACTCACAATTCTCATTTTTGAGGTATCCGTAGAATTAAAAGTTACTTTTTAAAAAGCACTATTTAGTATTAATTTACCGATTTTCCCTAAGAGGGAATGTGTTCAGATTCAGGGAGAAAACACCACAAAGTAACAATACTGAATAGAGCAAACAGGAGCTCTAACTATTAAACACATTGACTAATCTTGCCTTAGATTCCATCAAGCAAATCAGTACAGCATATAAAAGAACCTAACAGTCAAAAATGAAATGTGAATTTTTTTAAATGAATTTGATTGAGCACAAATGCTTCTAATAAAAACTACAGCTCTTTAAGTGGCACACGACATACTGCATGCGCCCCTGAGCACCATTATTCAAACTCTATAGGGCTGGTTTATCAAGCCGTCAAATCGCCCCCAATGCATTTGTCTTAAGACCGCTGCTCCTTAACTCGTCTGCCATCTCTGAGGCGGCGGACAGCAATCCGCCCGATCGCATACGATCGGGTTAATTGACACCCCATGCTAGCGGCTGCGAATGTTCTAGTGAAATGCTTGTGCACACTTATCGATGTCCACCCGCACATTGATAATTCGGCCCCTATGTCTGATCAGATAATTAGTGGGGACTTGTATGGCACAAATTGAGTTATCAATGACATGATACATGCTACTGCTGGCTCTCTGAGCAGTGTTCCTCAAGTACCCCCAACAGGTTAGGTTTTCATTATAGTTGAAACAGTGTACAGGTGAAGTAATCAGCTGATCAGTAACCATGGTTACCAACCTGCTCTCACCCTTCAGCTGATTATTTCACCTGTGCTGTAGTTCAGCTATAATAAAAACCTGGCCTGTTAGCGGTACTTGAGGACCGCGGTTGAGAAACAATGAATAAGTATGCACAGTGCAAGCACAGCATATGTGTGTATGCTGCTGAAACAATGATAGAGACTACTAGAAGCATTTTTGTTAATACAAGCATAGTGCCATTGTTTTTCCCCTGAAAGTGAAATACACAATCACACATCCAATGTTGACTATTATGTTCCTTTAACTGGCTGTACTTGAAAATCCCTAAAACTAACTTTGCATTTGTTTTGGGTGGATTTGCTTTCATAACTAAAATATGACTTTCTATTCAGAAAGAGATTAATTTAAAATAATTTAAACCCTAAAATATTTACCTTAATGTGCTCTACAGTTTATGAGAAACGTTAGTTACTTTTTCACTGGCACTGTGTAGCCTTAACACATCTAACATTCTAAGATATACCATTTTCAATTATAGCCAAATTAAACTTAATTAAACTGTGTGTATTTCTTACAATACTACATGTCTTCCTGTTAGCAAAGCAGTAAATATTTTATAGCTTTTGCTAAACTACTGACGGCTAGGGCAGACATTAAGGTTATACTGTCATAAATACTTCCAGGGCTATACAGCCTACTTATAGATCAGCATAAGTAAACTCAACAATACACTTATTATGCAATCTTGTTAGGAAAAAATACCTTTTTTATTTTACAATGAATCCTACCTGAAAGCTTCAACAGCTGTTTGTTCATTCAAGTGTGGGGCCACGTATCTAAAAGCGCGTTTAAAATCTTCAACTGTAAGAAATCCACGGCCTAGAAAGAAAACAGTACAGGGAACAAATAAATTTTTTATAAAAAAAAAATAACAGCTTTTACATTTACAAACCAATCAGCAAGTGCTACCCAGGTCCTAAGCTTACATTCCTGCTTTTGAAATAAAGATAGCAAGAGAACAAAGAAAAATTGATAATAGGAGTAAATTAGAAAGTTGCTTAAAATTGCATGATTGCAGAAAAAATGTGGGTTTCACATCCCTTTAACTATGGATGCAGCAAAATGAAGTATTTAAAAAAAAAACGTGAATTTATTTAATTTAAACATTTTATTTGAGGAAGAGACAAGGAGGATGCGGAAAGCATGGGAGTGATGAAGACAAAGATGAATTGTGCCTATAGAATAGAAGAAAGGCAGATAGAAAGAGGCTTTAGGAAAGGCACATTGCGGCACAAACTGCTTATAGAACTAATTTCATCATTTCCCTTACTAAGAACCACCAAAGGTAGCTAAAAACATAAAAAGGCTATGTGACCAATCATAGCAGCACTCAATAATGAAGAGAAACCAAAAATCCAAACTTTTTCAGGTTCATTGTTTTTTATTGTAGCCTCTATAGAGTATAGCTAGTTACCCATTTCTTTTCATGCTACTGCACATGACATGGCCTTACCATCTGACACTTTACTCATTAGCTAAGCATTTCACACTATGCTCCTTCTACATCAGCTTACTGATAAGCATTGGTGAGAAAACTCTAGTTTCCCATCTCCTCTTCATCCGAAATATGCCACTCTCTATACAGAAATGCTTAAAAACACTTACTGATGTATGATTATGAATAAAGGGGGGGGGGGGGGGTAAACAAGCTTCAAGACTCAGCAGCTGCCCTAAGGCCGGACAATAAAAAAAACTCACCGGGCATGAAGAGAAATCACACAAAATCTTTGGGGGCTTTTTCTGAGGATTATATTGTAATGTAGGTGTCTTTCCTTTACACTCAGAACCCTGCATAGCTCTCCAGCTAACATTTGTCTATGTTAAATTCTTTGAGAGACCTCACAGTACTAAATAAAGTTCTTAAACCATCTCGCCTGAGTGTAGAGCTTTAGATCATGGAGCCCCTACAGAAAGATTTACAAACACGATTACTATCTCAAGCCACATATTGGTCTTTTTTTTCCCTAGTGGAAGCTACTGTATACCTGATGAGACAATGCTAAATACACTGTGGTAACTAATATTGCTAAGAGAATACACTGGGGCTGATTTATCAAATGTCTGTCCGTCATGATCCGCTCAGCGACAGACATTGCTGAATACCAAGATTGCAACAAGCAGTTCTGGTGAACTGCTTGTGCAATGCCGCCCCCTGGAGATTCGCGGCCAATTGGCCGCTAGTAGGGGGTGTCAATTAACCCGATCGTACACGATCGGGCGGATTGATGTCTGAAGCCTCAGAGGCGGTGGACCAGTTAAGGAGCAGTGGTCTTAAGACCACTGCTTTATAACTGCTGTTTCCGGCAAGCCTGAAGGGCATGTCAGATATTGGCTCTAAAGATAATATTTGTGTTTACCTTCTTAGGATCTTATGTTGTTTACATCACCTAGAAGCTATAAAAACCCAACGACACTAAAAGATCTATGTCTGCTTCTTTAGACAGTGTTCCCAACGTTGCACCTTTGTGTCCAGAGATACATACAAGTTAGAGCATATCATTTAAACACTATAGTGGTCCTTTAAGGAAAGAAAAGTGTGAAGATTCTCAGCATTTCTCTGTACTGGCTGCCAGTGAGGGATGCATTATAATATATTAACAAAAACAGAAGAGGACAAAAAGCGCAACCAGGATTCAAGTGTTGTGCTTTTTGTCCTCTTCTGTTTTTCATGTCAACATCGACTGAGCAAGAAAGAACTTAGCATCATTAAAGCTGCACCGTTCGGATCGCACATACCGCGCATAGACGTCATCACCCGGTGACTGGGATCAACACGCTGAGACTGCACGTCATTGGGGTTTCCGATTCAACGTGTATGCTACTAGGAGGAACGATGTGATAGAGGAGCTACAAGAAAACGGTACCTATAACCCCAAAAGCGGTTTACATTCGGAGCAAAGTGGGAGAGGTATTGTACCGGCAAAAACTAGACATTGGCCCTAATATTCTTTTTGTATTCCATCTCTGCCACATCTATTAGGACGCACAGAGGGCTGCTTGTGACTGATCCATTTCGGTATTTGTTTGTATACCATTGAGTCATATTTGTTTTTTTGTATTATATCTGTGTATATACATCAACTGTTCACCTATTTTATGATCATCTGTGAGGATTTATTAGCGCAGAGTGTTTTTTCATGTGTTTTTTATTATAATGTATTAGTATTTCACACTCTTCCTCCCTTTAAAACATAATCACTATATATTTTAGTCAAATCAAATATAGGAGACAGGTACTCACTAAAAGTACAGCTCAGCTAAGCCTCTAACAATAAAGGGACAGTCTAGTCAAAATTAAACTTTCATGATTCAGATAGGGCATGTCATTTTTTTTTTTTTTTAAATATTTATTTATATCCAACAAGGACCCATAACAATCATAAAGTAATAAAAGAGACATAGCCATTAAATAAGAACAAAAGTAAAACTTTTTCCAAACCATAGCTTGGATATAACAAGTGTACATATAGTATATAAATTATTCCACATTCAATGCTATGTTATAGGTACCCATCAACTCTTTGGATGTGATTTATACAAAGAAAAAGATTAACCCAGATAATAATATTATGCTTCGTGATATTCTATACCTTGTTGGGTTTTTATTTTTACATAGAAAAACAACACAATACCCCCGAACAACAAAAATAAACAAAATAAACACAACAACAAAAAAGAAAGGAGGAAAGAGAAAAAAAAAAAAAAAAAAAAAAGGGGAAGCACCCCTTCACCATCTCCCCAGCAGAACCAGTTCAGAATTACGTAAAGGATGTATCAAATATTCAATTTCCGTGGAAGAAAAAACTTTTATAAATGCTGACCATTTAAGAAAGAATTTAACAACATGGACATCATTATCAGCACTAATATTATATTGTTCAAGAATACATTGTTTCTTTAAACAGTTTTTAATTTCTGATATACTAGGGACCGTAAGCGTTTTCCATTTTTTAAAGATAAGATATCTAACAGCTAATATAGTTATATTAATAAACTTCACATTGAGTTGTCTATCTTCTGGGTCAGGAAAGAGAAAAATTATGTGTCTGCCTATCAAATTTAATGATGAGAGCTTTAGTATCTTGCAAAGCCAAAATTGGACTTTGGACCATACGTTTTTAATTTTAGGGCAGGTCCACAACATGTGCAGGAGGTTTGCGGAGGGAAACGAACATTTGGGACATGTAATAAAGTTCGTGCTGCCGCATTTCGTTCCTTTTTCTGGTGTAAAGTATGTCATGTGTAACAACTTCAGATGAGATTCTCTCCATGTGGCAGAAAGGGTTGTTTGAGTAACCTTTCGAATTGAGAGAGAAGGTATTTTAGATTCTACTTCCTGAGATATCAATGTGGCCCAATTAATAGCAATTTTATCAAGATTAATTGTGCCCTTGTCGGAGACAATAATCAGATAGCATGGAGAAATTGACATAAGTCTATTTTTTGCCAGAATGAACCAGTTTTCTATGTGCCCCAATGACCAATTCCAGCCATACTCATTCACTAACTTCATAGCATAGTGTCTAGCCTGAAGATAGGCAAAAAAAAATTTCTGGGAGATATTAAATTCCACCCTAATAGCATCAAATGATTTCACACATCTTTTTTTTATATCAAGTATCTGAAGAACATTCACAAGCCCTTGGGTCTTCCACTCTAAAAAGATTGAAGATGGTGTTCCTGACTGAAATTGTGGGTTCCCCAAAAAACCTAGGAAACTCGACACCCGATGTTCTATTCCTAGCAAAGTACATATCTTTCTCCAAGCTAAAATTATATTATAAATGGATCTATAGCGTTTAACTTGGGGTGGGATATGAGTAGTGTCGAGATGAATCAACGCAATGGGTGAAAAAGGGTACAAAATACTGGTCTCTAAGTCATTATTTGTAACATAATTATGAGCAAAAAGCCAATCTGCTAGAATACGGACCAAGAATACATAATTATATACTCGTAAATCAGGTAAAGCCAGGCCACCGGATCCTATTGGAAAGGAGAGTTTTGCAAGTGATATTCTGGATTTCCTACCTTGCCACAGAAAAAAACGGAGTTGTGAGTTAAATAGACTTAAATCGTTCTTTCTCAAAATCAAAGGAATATTTTGAAGGACATATAGAATTTTTGGTAATAAGATCATCTTATAAGCTGCTATTCATCCAGACAAGGACAAGGGTAGAGTCTGCCAGTTCTTAAAAACTGATTTGACCTTATTCAACACAGGAAGAATGTTCAAAGAATACCAGGAATCAGGGTTACTTGAGACATTTATACCTAAATATCTAAAAGAGTCATTCACTATGGAGAAGGGTACATTTATAGGAGAACAGTCAGTGTGCCTTATCCAGAGAAGTTCAGATTTCTTTATATTTACCTTATATCCTGAGAAGGAACCAAACTGTTGTATAGTTGATAAGAGAATAGGTAAATTTCTACGTAAATTAGAGAGATAAATAAGAATATCATCAGCATACAATGCTATTTTCAACTCCCGCCCAGCCACCCCAATCCCCTCCAGTCTTTGTCTTATCATTATAGCAAAAGGTTCTATAGCAATATTAAAAAGAAGCGGGGAAAGGGGACACCCTTGCCTAGTCCCCCTATGCAGAATTATTTCTGGGGATAACTGGCCATTTACTATCATTCTTGTGGAGGCTGTACGATAAAGTTTTTCAATAAACTTAGCAAATTTACCTTTAAGCCCAAATTGTTCTAATGAAAATAGAAGATGATCATGGTAAACTGAGTCAAAGGCCTTTTCGGCGTCGATAGCCAAAATTGCCAAGTCTGAAATGCCTCCCTCCTCTGAATGATCAGCATCCGCACCATTCGAAAAGTAATCCAAGGTAAGCAGGAGTTCCCTTATTTTAGCCGCAGAGTTCCTATTCTTCATAAAACCAGCCTGATCTGGGCTAATAATCAAGGGAAGAAGGGACTGGAGTCTCTGGGCGAGAATCGAAGTCAACAATTTATAATCGGTGTTCATCAAAGCTATGGGTCTATATGACTCGACCATTCTTGCATCTTTACCCTTTTTTAAAATTAAAGACGTATATGAGGCTGTAAAATTAGATGAGGGTTCATTTCCCTCTATATATATATGGTTGAATAATAAGGTCAAATCAGGTATTACAGTGGAGGGTATCATTTTATAAAACTCATTAGGTATTCCGTCCGGACCGGGTGCTTTGTTATGTGCCAAATTATTAATTGCCTTTGCAACTTCTATTTCCGTAATGGGGGATTCAAGTTCCTTAATTAGGCTAGGTGTTAATGTTGGAAAAGAGATTTCTCCCCAGAATTTCCGACGTTCTGTGAAGTCAGAGGTCCTGGGGGAATATATTCCCTTATAGTAATCGTAGAAAATTTGAACAAGATCCTGAGAGGAACTAAACAACCGTCCCTCTTTTTCTAGGGAATCTATTAACTGAGAACCTAAGTCCTGCCTTAACATTCTAGCCAAAAGTTTTCCCGTCTTGTTCCCATATTTGTAGAATTTCGCAGAAAACCGAACTTCCTGCTGAGTAGATTTATATAGTAAGAATGAATCTCTCTCTTCTAATGCAGCAATATATTTACCCCATTTCTGGGGCGTCTTTTCTAATAAATATGAGTTATAAGCATTTGTAACTGCGCGAAGAAGTTCATTTTCGCATTTTTTAAATTTCTTGGTACGCCTAATAGTGTATGCCAGAATTTCCCCCCTCAGCACTGCTTTAGCAGTTTCCCAGAACAAAGAAGGACGGGCTCTAGCCTCCGCATTAAACAAGGCAAAGTCCTGAAACTTAGTTTCGAGGAAGCCTCTGTATCCAGAATCAGCAGACAAATATTTAGGAAAGAAAAACCGATTATTTATATGTGAAAGGCCAGTCGCATAAATCTCAAAGCAGATTGGAGCATGGTCAGATACCACAATAGGCAAGATTTGAGCTGATACTTTGTGTTTACAAAGTCTTTCGTCAACCAAAAATAAATCAATCCGTGACAGTGATTTATGTGCTTTTGAGAGACATGTAAAATCACGCGTATCCGGATTCAATATCCTCCAAATATCCTTAACTCTCAAATTAGAAAAGATTCTGGAGAACAACTTTGCCTCGAGATTATCTCTTTTAGTTTTTTTGACTAATGGCTGCTGCCTCATTCTATCAATTGGGTATTGGGGAGCCATGTTAAAGTCACCAGCTAAAATTAAAAAACCCTCTGCACATGTCATGAGCCTGGCCTGATGTGTATCCCAAAATGAGAGACTAAAAACATTTGGAGCATATACATTACATAAAGTTTACAAAACATTAGCAATCTTAATTTTCAGTATGATATATCTCCCCTCCTCATCTGATTCACTTTGTATTATCTCATATTTAAGTTTTTTACCCAGAAGAATAGCAACTCCGCCTTTTCGGCTAGAACTAGGTGAAAAAAAGACCTCCTTAACCCAAGAAGATTTTAGTTTAAGAATTTCTTGAGTCTTTAAGTGGGTTTCTTGTAGAAAAGCAATAGCAGTACCTATTTTCTTCAAATAGGAAATTATCGTTTTTCTCTTAATAGGAGAGGTTAGCCCTCCTATATTCCATGAGGTAAACTTAATCCCAGTCATTATAATAGGGATCTATGCTCCAGAAGGGAAGATGGTGAAGAGAGAGAAAAAAAAAAAAAAAAAAAAAAAAAGAAGAAAAAAGAAGAAAAAAGAAAAAAAGAAGAACCCCAAAACATACGACTAATCCACCTGAGCCGTATGTTGCCCATTTGCTGAAAAGGGCCCATCTTAGAGAATAAATAAGAAATAACAAATCTATTCTAATATTTACCAAGGGGAAAAAAAACTAAATAGTATATCACCTCAACTGCTCAGGTGTGCAGTTTTTGGTGAAAAAAGTTTCTGCCGTATGGGCAGAGTCAAAAAAATGCAGAGTGTTGTTACACACAAGTCGTAACCTGGCAGGATGTAAGATTGTCGCTCGCAGGCCTTGCTGTATAAACTTAGTGCATACCGGAGCCAACTGCCTTCTTTTTGAGGCAGTTTCAGCTGCATAGTCTTGAAATAAAAGGATTTTTGTACCTTCTAGTAATATAGGTTGATTTTTACGAAAGGCTTGTAAAAATGTAATCTTATCCTGGCCTCATATTTTCTTTAGATAGAGGTGATGGCCCTATCCTATGCACCCTTTCTATAACTGGCTGCGTTTGAGGTATGTTCAACAATGCTGGTAGTGTTTGTGTTATGAATTTATTTAAATCCTCAAACTGCTTCCCCTCAGGTACCCCCACTACTTTCAAGTTATTGCGCCTAGCGCGATTTTCCAAGTCTTCTACTTTATTTTGCAATTTAGCAAGGGCTGAGGAAGTAGCTTCTAGTTTACTATTTTGAGCTAGAGTGAGATCTTCTAAGTCAGAGACTCTCTGTTCAATTTCAGAGAACATTTCAGAGAATTGTTTGACTTCTGCAGCTAGCTGCGCAATATCTTCTTTTTATATTTCTATTCTAAGTGAATCAAACTTGGGTGCAAGAGCAGCAGAGATATTTAAAACTAGGGACTGTGTATCAGCAGAATCAGGTAAATTTGACGATTCTTGGGTTACCATTTGTGGCTCACCCACAGGCTCTATATTAGGTTTATGTTTTTTATCCCTCTGTCTGGCCGACATGACTGAAGGTGATGTGCGAGATTGTGTGTGTAGAAATTTATCCATAAAATAGTGGGAGTGGATTGTGATAGGGAACAGAAAAAAAAAGACAGACTAATCTACTAAGAAGGGGAGAGAGATGTGAGGGATATGTGGAAAAAGAAAAGTGCAGACTTTTGTGTATTGTTTAATGATATCTTCTCCTCTAAAAGGAGAGAGAACCAAGAAAAATTAACCGTGAACTAAGTGAGTCAGGTTCAGTCATGCTGGTGACAAGATAAAATATATCATATCACAGAAAAGGGGTCCTGCTGTAGAGCCCACAAACTTTAGGAAAGCCCTCAATAGAAATTAATATACCGTTTTAAATTTTCAATTGAGAACAGAAAAAACAGTGTTTAACAACCCAAATCTCCAGTCCTAGGCCATCAGATCAATGTTTTGTAATTTTTAGGAAGAACTCAGCTTTTAAGGTACTTTTGAACTAATTGGTACTCAGATTATTTCACCTGTGTGTGTCTGGCACACCAGATTACTTGTAGGCTATTAGCACACCTTTAAACTAAGTATAATTTACTGCTATAAGACCAGTTCTCGTAATATGTTTTAGCAGAACTTGATGTGACTTTAAGAGTTAAGCAAAACTATATAAGGTAATCCAATATTATACTACGTTTGCTGTGGGTCTGAGAAAAAAAAACAGAAGAGACCCCCAGTCAATTAGTAGCATTCTGAATGGTTCAAGAAATATGATAATACAGTGTTTCACATTTTACTGCTGCAGATTAACAACATACCATTTCTAGAAGAGATATATTCCAGTTAGAGAGTAGGGGGTTCTAAGTTTTAAGTTGCCAAAAATACAAAATTTAAGGAAGAGAAACCTAACAAATTTAGGTATTATAATGCACTTATAGGCCAGTAGCCGTTACTTATATCAGGGTCAAACACACCCCTAATCTAAATATAATTTACTTCTTTAAGGCCAGTACTCATAGTATATTTTAACACCGCTGGATGTGACTTCAAAGCTTAAACAGAGCTACATAGAGTGGTCCGGTGTCAAGATACACTTGCTGTGGGTCTGAGAGACAGACAAGCAAAACACCCCCAGTTGATTAGTAACAAACTAAATGGTTCAGGAAATAAGATAATACAATGTTTCACATTTTGCTGCTATAAGTTAACAACATGCACTTTCAAGAGAAAATAAATGCCATTTAGAAACTAAGATGTTCTAAGTTTTAACTTATCGTAAGTAGCAGCTAAAGAGAACAGATCTAACAAATTTAGATGTTATACAGTGCTTGCAAACAAATATCCGTTATTTCTAACAAGGTCAGGCCTGCTATCATCGCTTATAGACTCTTATGTGCAAACCCCAGCAAAGGAAAAAAAGAATAATTAATAAGGGTCCAATACTGAGCCAAGTCATTCCAGGGTAGAGGCGGCTGAAAGGGAGAACAAAACTGCAGATTTTATCTCAGGAGTTCTACGTTACCCAGAACCATTAGCCCAAGGTTTGAGTAGGAGATAGCCAGCGGTCATCAACCTCAGCCCCCCCTCACGCAGCATCGGTGGGAAGGGGAGCGTCTTCCAGGTCAGGGGGACAACAATTGCCGGGAAACAAGTCAGCAGGCTGTGCTACACAGAAACCAATAACCTCGCCTCCTGCGACTTTTTCAGAAAAGCCGGTCAGCTACTTTCAAGGGTGTGACTCAAATGCTGCCACAATCACTCTTATCGGCCGACATCAACAATACTCCTGAGTCTCAACACCTCGGCAAGTGGCAGAGGAAAGAAGGCAGAGGCGGGAGGGAAGGCATCCACAATTACCGCTCCAACAGCTCCACGTTATCCTTCCCGGAACCAGCCCTGCACCAGGGATCGACCCGTCTCCTCCAGCAGTGGCCCCCCCTCACGCAGCACCGGTGGGAGGGGGAATGCCACTTCAGCGCAGAAATGCAGAAAAGAAAAACAGCGGGCTACACCATCCACACCTACTGAGCTAGCCACAATGCCGGAACGATACACAGGTAACTCCAGTTCCAACTCCTAGGTATTCAGTAAAGCTGCACTCAGGAGAGCAGTAAGTTCTCAGTGACCACACAGCTTATGATAAGTGCAGCGCCTCTCAGCTCCGTCCTCCGTTTCAACTTATTCGGCAGTGATCGGGGATTTAGCTTGCCTGTTGGTTTAACTGAGCACTTTTTCTTGGGTTACCCCGGGTTAATAAAGTGGTTGTGAGACAGCAGGCATTTTCTTTTTATTTTTTTTTAACGGATATTAGTTTTACTGTGATGAGAGGTCCTTTTTCAGGGCTGCTATATGCAGCTATTTAGTGCAATGTCAGGGCACTATGGAGTTTCCAGCAGCGGTGATATTCAGCAGTACAAGCCACCCTAGACTAGAGGGTTTTTAGGCGTGGTTCCACACCAACAGCTTGTAGGTAGGAGAAATCAGGACAGGTGCAGCACCTGAACACACACCTGTGCTCCTCCTCCTCCGGAAGCTCTAGAGCATGCAATCAGGGCATGTCATTTTAAACAACTTTCCAATTTACTTTTATCATCAAATTTGCTTTGTTCTCTTAGTATTCTCAGTTGAATGCTAAACCTAGGTAGGCTCATATGCTAATTTCTAAACCTTTGAAGGCTGCCTCTTATTTGAAAGCATTTGACAGTTTTTCACAACGAGAGGGTGTTATTTCAGGTGTGCCACAGATAACATTGTGCTCACGCACCTGGAGTTACTTATGAGAGGGCACTGATTGGCTAAAATGCAAGTCTGTCAAAAGAACTGAAATAAGGGGGCACTATGCAGAGGCTTAGATACAAGGTAATCAGAGAGGTAAAACGTGTTTTAATAAAATTGTGTTGGTTATGCAAAACTGGGAAATAGGTATTAAAGGGATTATCTATCTTTATAAACAATAAAAATTCTGGAGAAGACTGTCCCTTAAATTATTGGTGGGTAACCATAAGAAACATTCTACCTCAAAAATTTATTTAGTTTCAGTTTCCCATTATGTATCATTTCATTAAAAATGCTAAGATGTTATATATACACGTTTAAATGACATTGTACTTCATTATTTTCATTGTTTCATACACATTATATCTTGTCCCCCCCCTCCCAAATAGATACTTCTTGGTTGAATAAACAATATTTTTCTTATCAATCTAAGAGAGGCGTGTCCCTTTCCACCAACCATTTGTGGGAATTGTACTGATCAGTACAACTAATATGTATCACGTGTATAAATATGATTCAGTTCAATTTTAATGGTTATTAATTACCCTTTTTATGTTAAAAAAAAATATGTTTCATTGCTCCTGCAAAGTTTTAAGTAGGACAAGAAATAGAGAAAATCAAAAAAAGGTAACACGCTCCTAAAATTGAAGTAAAACATAGCATTTATTAATCTTCTTTAAAAGAAATATATACAGCGGTCAAAAATCTTCTTTGCTAGATAGCGTGGCACACTGGCTTACGCGTTTCGGGCGTTGCCAGTAGTCATAGCCAGGCAAGAAATAGCACACATAAGTTTCTTAATAAAATTCAAAATTAAAAGATTGTGTGCAAACACAAACCTGACTAAGCACGTGGAACTGCTTTTAAATTACTGATGTCTATTCTTTTGATTAGTGGTGATGAGGGTCACACAAAACACAGCCCTTAAATTCCCCGACGTAAAACCTTACTCAATTTTCTATTAAAAAACAACAACAACAACAAAAACAGGGCAGAATCTGAAAACCCCAACAAACGTCTAGTTTTGCATATACTGTATGATTAATTTTTGTACATTCAGTGCATTTTGTATTTCGAAGCAAACTTGACAGCTTTCATAGATTATATAAAACAATGAGATCTGTCTCACTTCACAAGAATCTCCCCAAGTTTTCAAAGTTTCAATCGTTCCTTAAAGGGATATTATACAGTGCTTGTTTGGTAAAAACAAATATGTTAACTTAAAGTAAATATAAAAAGATTGTGTAAAAAACTGCAAATAACTTACTTGTTTTCCTGCAAAATTAGCACTTAGAAATTCTCTATGTAGCCCTGCCCCCAGTATTTTAAGAGCAGAGAATTTTCAAAACCTAAGTTTTTATTCTGTCAGTTCTGGGCATGAGCAAATCTGACTCCCTGTTATCTAGTCTATTCACTACCCTAGAAGTTTTATGGCAACAGGCTAAGATAAACCTTCCTGCAAATGGTATTCCTCCTCTGCGTAGGGCTGTAACAGGAAGCACAAATGTATTGTAAAAAAAAAAAAAAATCCATTAAAATTGATGAATAATACATATTGCAATTATTTTTGAAGTATAAGCAATTGCTTAGTGCTTTTTTTATTACAGTAATGAAAGTGTTTAACATCCCTTTAAAGATTCTTCTGTTCAGGGATGCATAAAATGTATGCTAACCCTTCTTATGTCAGTTCCTCACCAAATTTGTCCTCTCCTTATCATTGTAAGCCTATGAATGCAGCTGTTTTGTAGATCACCTTAAAGGGACAGTCTACACAAAAATTGTTATTCTTTAAAAAAGATAGATAATGCCTTTACTACCCATTCCCCAGCTTTGCACAACTAACAGTATTATATTAATATACTTTATAACATTTAGACCTCTAAATGTCTGCCTGTTTTAAAGGCTCTATTGACAGCATCTTAATCACATGCTTTTTTATTTGCATTTCACAACAGGAGACTGCTAGTTCATATGGACCATATAGATAACATTGTGATCACGCCAGGGGAGTTATTTAAGATTTAGCACAACACAATACTAAATGCAATTCAATAGATAATAAATAAAATGTCATGTGATTAGGGTGCCCTCAGAATATGCTTAGATACAAGGTAATCACAGAGGTAAAAAGTATATTGATATAGCTGTGTTGGTTGTGCAATACTGGGGAATGGGTAATCAAAGGGATTATCTATCTTTTAAAACAATAAAAATTCTATTGTAGACTGTCCCTTTAATAAAAGGTGATTTACAACAGTGCAATTCTTGGCAGGGCCTATACCTCTTCTGCATAACAAACGGTTATATTAATATATGTTTTACCTCTGTGATTACCTTGTATCTAAGACTCTGCAGACTGCCCCTTATCTCAGTGCCTGTGATAGACATGCAGTTTAGCCAATCACTGCAGACTCCTAAATAACTCCACGGGAGTGAGCACATTGACTAGTACTGTCTAACTGTAAAAAAACTTTCAAAATACTCTGAGCTAAGGGGCAGTTTTCAATGGTTTAGAAATCAGTTTGAGCCTACCTAGGTTTAGCTTTTCAAAAATACCACCAAGGGAAGAAAGCAAATTACATGATAAAAGTCAATTGGAAAGTTGTTTAAAATTGCATGCCCTATCTGAATCACGAAAGTTTGATTTTGACTTGATTGTCCCTTTAAAGAAAACTTCAGAAGCACACATAGATTGGGACAAAGTATTCTCTAATAAAAATACAGAGGATAAATGGATAACATTTACAACTTTTATACCATATGGTTATAAAAATAAAAAATCCAAGCCAATGTGGCTCAATAATTATGTGTTAAGAGTAATTAGGAAAAAACGTAGGGCATTCAAATTATTCAAAGAAAATAGTACAGACTCAACATTCCATATTTATAAGGAATGTAACAAAGCATGCAAAAAAGCAATCAAATTAGCCAAAATTGAAAATGAAAAATTAATTGCAAAGGATTCTAAGTCTAAGCCTAAAAGGTTCTTTAAGTACATAAATAGCAAAAAATCTAAGAAAGACAATATAGGTACATTAAAATGCATGGAGGGTAGCATGATTAACAGTGACAGGGAGAAGGCTGAGATACTAAACCAGTTTTTTTCTTCAGTATACACAAGAGAGGAACCATTGGATGATACTATGGAACAAAATAGAACATGCCAGCCCATACCATTAACTGGGTTATGTATAGAGGATATCAGGAAAAAATGGATAATATTAAGGTAAATAAAACTCCAGGCCCAGATGGAATACACCAAGGGTGTTAAGGGAACTTAGACAAACCTCTACTCTTAATTTTCAAGACTCATTATCCTCAGGCATGGTACAAAAGGATTGGCGTAAAGCGGATGTGGTGCCACTTTTCAAAAAGGGTAGCAGGGATGATCCAGGAAGCTATAGACCAGTTAGTCTGACATCAATAGTGGGGAATATATTTGAAGGGATTATATTGATGAGCATATTCGTGTAAACAAGATTATGAGTTCTAATCAGCATGGTTTTATGAGAAATAAATCATGTCAAACTAATCTAATTAGATTATATGAGGAAGTAAGTAAAAATATAGATAAAGTGGAAGCAGTTGATGTGATATACTTAGATTTTGCAAAGGCGTTTGATACAGTGCCACATGCGTTTGATGCAGTGCCACATGAGAGATTAAAGGGACAGTCTACACCAGAATTTGTATTGTTTTAAAAGATAGATAATCCCTTTATTACCCATTTCCCAGTTTTGCATAACCAACACAGTTATATTAATATACTTTTAACCTCTGTGATTATCTTGTATCTAAGCCTCTGCAAACTGCCCCTTTTTTCAGTTCTTTTGACAGACTTGCAGTCTAGCCAATCAGTGCCAGCTCCCAGATTACTTCACGTGCACGAGCACAGTGTTATCTATATGAAATATGTGAACTAACACCCTCTAGTGGTGAAAAACTGTTAAAATGCAATCTGAAAGAGGTGGGCTTCAAGGTCTAAGAAATTAGCATATGAACCTCCTAGGTTAAGCTTTCAACTAAGAATACCAAGAGAACAAAGCAAAATTGGTGATAAAAGTAAATTGGAAAATTGTTTAAAATGACATGCTCTATCTGAATCATGAAAGTTTATTTTGGCCTAGACTGTCCCTTTAATGCACAAAATTAAGGGACTGGGAATAGCTGAAAATGTTAGCTCATGCATAAATAACTGGATAAAAGATAGGGAGCAACGAGAAGTAGTAAATGGATCATACTCAGATTGGACAAAGGTAATCAGCGGAGTCCCCCAGGGATCAGTACTGGGCCCTGTTCTTTTTAATATTTTTATAAATGACTTGGAGCAAGGATTAAATAGCGACAACTCTATTTTTGCAGATGATACTAAGTTAAGTAAGGTCATTAGGTCAGAGCAGGAAGAGCTTTTGTTGCAAAGGAACCTGCAAAAATTAGAAGTATAGGCAGGAAAATGGAAAATGAGATTTAATATGGGAAAATGCAAGGTTCTACATTTTGGAAGTAAAAATAAGCAGGCAAAGTATTATTTAAATGGGACAAGATTTAGCCAAACAAAGATGGAAAGGGATTTGGGAGTAGTAATAAATAACAAGCTAAAGATGGGTGCACAATGCAGGGCAGTGGCTTCAAAGGCTAATAAGATACTAGCATGTATTAAAAAAGGCATTGATTCAAGGGAGGAAAGCATAATTCGGTCACTATATAAAGCCTTGGTAAGACCTCACCTTGAGTATGGAGTGCAGTTCTGGGGACCAATCGCAAAAAAAAGATATAAAAAAAGAGAGGGGGGAATTGGAGGGTAATACCCACATATAGCACTCCTGAGTCCAAACACAATTAATAAAATGTTATTGTATTGAACAAAAAGGACAGATGTCTACGAATCTAGGTAGGTACTCTTGCTGCATAATTAAAATTTAACTTTTATTGGAAATAAACTTAAAAACAGGGTGCAACTTAAAATCACAACCAGTGGCCGAGTAGACGTGAATGGTCTAATGCTGCCAGCGCAGCACTATATAATGATTTCAATGAAACCTAACTAGGAACCCAGCCAATATTTACAGTCAATAATTTTTAAAGGGACACTGAACCCAAATTTTTTCTTTTGTGATTCAGATACAGCATTCAATTTTAAGCAACTTTCTAATTTACTCCTGTTATCATTTTTTCTTTGTTCTCTTGCTATCTTTATTTGAAAAATAAGGCATCTAAGCTTTTTTATTAGTTCAGAACTCTGGACAGCACATTTTTATTGGTAGATGAATTTATCCACCAATCGGCAAGAACAAGCCAGGTTGTTCACCAAAAATGGGCCGGCATTGAAACTTACATTCTTGCATTTCAAATAAAGATACCAAGAGAATGAAGAAAATTTGATAACAGGAGTAAATTCGAAAGTTGCTTAAAATGTCATGCTCTATCTGAATCACGATAGATAAAATTTGTGTTCAGTGTCCCTTTAACATTGTCGTACGCAGTTTTGTACTGGTAATACTCCATTGCTGAGTTATATGTTTATATTGCATTTAACATTATTATCCAGAATTCCTTGGAATATGATATGTCGAGAATTTACAAACGGTATTCACATATATTGCTGACACAATTCAGCGTATAAATACATACATATATATATATATATATATATATATATATATATACACATATATATATATATATCTATATATAAATATATACAATAAGATCAGCACTCACTAGCATAACCAACATCAATGTGCACAGCCAAATTAATTTATCCAAAGTAGAAGCAGCATGTGAAAAAAGGATCCAGTGTGTATCCCAGTAGCTTCCACAGCAGCAAATCAGCCAGCACCAGAGGGTAAATCAATCACCTTTTATTGAAATAAATACATTTTACATGTATTTATTTCAATAAAAGGTGATTGATTTACCCTCTGGTGCTGGCTATTTTGCTGCCTTGGAAGCTACTGGAATACATACTGGATCCTTTTTTCACATGCTGCTTCTACTTTATATATATATAAAAATATATATAATATATTGTGGACTCTACCTTCTCTAACAATGTTACAAATGTGTTAAGATACAGATTATATATAAACCTACTAGGTAACCTAAGTCATCTTCCCTACACTCAAGATTATGACTTTATCGATATTACAGTACACAGCAGCTTTATTAATCCTCTCAGATAGAATTTACAGTTGGTCAATATAAATAAGGTTTCATTGAAATCATTATATATTGCTGCGCTGGCAGCATTATACCATTCACGTCACGTTTACTCGGCCCCTGGTCGTGATTTTAAGTTGCACCCTGTTTTTAAGTTTATTTCCATTAAAAGTTAAATTTTAATTATTCAGCAAGAGTACCTACCTAGATTTGTAGAAATCTGTCCTTTTTGTTCAATACAATAACGTTTTATTAATTGTGTTTGGACTCCGGAGTGCTATATGGGTATATACTTAGGTGGGTATTACCCTCCAATTCCCACCTCTCTTTTTTCTGTTTAATATTGTACACAGCACCAATCCTTGAATCTACAGTAATAATAATGTGGATTTTATAATTAGGCAGTAGTCCTCACATCTTCAGTAATGCCATTGTTTTTTTTTTTGTTTACTTGCATAAAAAGATATTGCAGAACTAGAAAAAGTTCAGAGAAGGGCTATGAGGAGAGGCTAGCCAAACTGGGTCTGTTTTCTTTAGAAAAGAGGCGCTTGAGAGGTGACATGATTACTTTATATAAATATATTCAAGGCCCATATACAGAGATGGCAGAAGCTCTGTTTATTCCAAGAAAATTGTTTGTGACAAGAGGTCACAATTTAAGGTTGGAGGAAAGGAGATTTAATCTCCTGCAACAAAAACTTTTTTTTTTCACTGTAAGAGCAATAAAATTGTGGAACTCATTACCAAAGGAGGTAGTGAATGCCAATACCCTAGATACAGTTAAAAATTGTTTGGATACATTTCTGTCTATAAACAAAATTCATAGATATAATTTCTAGTATTAAATGGGTTACCATTTAGTAACATTATTTAAAGGATTACTTTCTGTTATAATTTTTAAGCTAAACAACTAACATATTAAAGTTAATAAACATTAATTAAAACCTACTGACCTATATTTTCTCCAAACAAAGTTTCATAACGTTCTAAAAGTTATATCTTTAATTTGGCGATGATGTCACGTTATCCTGCCCACTATTTTCAGCACTGAGTGTTCAAAATACTTAAACCAATAACTTTGTGTTTAAAGCGCCATTTTGAAACCTAGGTATTGTAAACGGATTGGTACAGAGCAAAGGACACCCACGGAGTGGGTTTGGAAAACAATTAAATTTGCAGACAAGATTTCTGACATACGGTAGAGCTATGTTAATGAAATGCTATTGATAAAAAGCGTATTTGGGGTAGTTAGTTAGTAACAGGCATAGAAAATATTTACTTACAGTGGCCCTTTAAGCTTAACTGGAGCTTGTAGGTATTTTAGATTTGTATAGGTTAAACATGATGGACTTCGGTCTTTTTTTAACCTCATCTACTATGTTACTATGTTACTAAACTACTGAAAATAAATAAAAACTTACAATTTGCATCAAACACAGAGAAGATTTGCCTCTGCTCTCCAAAGCTTAACTGTGCTGCTTTTTTTGTAGTCATCATTTTTACAAAGTCATGAACCTTCACACCTAGAAAAAGAAATTTTATATTTAAAAATATAAACAATGGGGACAAGGTATACACTATCTAGACAACTGATTATATTTGAAAAAAAGAAAAAAAAAACACAAAGAGACATCAAACACTAAATAAATGTTATATAGAATGATGCATTTCAAAGCAAATGATAGCCTGAGAATAATATCCCTATGTATTTATTTTAAATTATATAAGTTGTTTAAATATTGAAAAAGTAAAGCTTTTGTGTCCATACAGAAATAGGCACCACCATTGTTAAAACCTAGGTTTTCCCCTGTGCGGAGGAAATAAATGTTATAAATGGGTAAATAGAGTGGGCAACCAACTTTGGAGACTGCACGTCCACTTCTAACAGGAATTAGAAAGCCCACAATTAGCAGTTAAATTACAAAATAAATAATTAAAGAATATTGCAAAGGGTTTTCACTACACATAATTAAACATTTTATAATACAATCACAAAGTATTTAAAGTCCCTTTAATATGAAAAGTAATAAACATGACAGATTTATTTGCAACTAGAAGCAGCAGAGTTTGTTTCAACAGAAACTGCTATTTTGCATCCTTAAAGGGAGAGTAAAGTCAAAATTAAACTCATGATTTAGATGGAACATCTATTTCACTTCCTTCTCTTGATATCCTTTATAGAAAAAGATACCTAGGTAGGCTCGGGAGCAGCAATGCACTACTTGGAGTTAGTTAGATGGTGACTGTACATGTCTCTTGTCATTGAGTCACCATTCATTTAGCTCCCAGTAGCGCATCTATGATCCATCAACAAAGGATACCAAAAACCAAAGCAATAGATAGAAAACAAGAGAACTTTCCAATTTGATCTGAATCATGAAAGAAAACACTGGGTACCATGTCCCTTTAACAGTAGGGTTTGATGTATTTGGTTATTTCTAAAAAGAAGATACGATCTGAATGGTTAAACAATTACTGTTTGAATGTTTAAATCTTGTTTATAAGTTTATATTTTAGAATATGTAACCTTGAGTTGCTAAACAAAAACAAATTCTTTAGTAGGTCAAACATATGTGGATGCTTCATAATATACCAAATGTGCAGGTATTTCTGCCAGATATTTAGTTTTTTTGTTCCAACCTCAATGATTTTAATTAAGTAGTTGTTGCTTACAGTCCTGATGCCCTATGGCTATATTTATAAAGGGCAGAATCTAAATCCAAATGTACTGTGATTTCAGAACTGTTGAGTCTGGAGAAGCCATGGTTTGTGGGAAAAAACGCATAAACCCAAATAACTGTCCCTATCTCGTTTCAAGAGACATTCAAGGACATCCTCTTAAAAATAAAGACACAAAAATGTAATAACTTTAGGGCATATTTACCAAGCTCCGTATGGGGGCTCGCCAGAAACACGAGTTATGAAGCAGCGGTCTAAAGACGCTGCGGAATCTGTTGGCGCTCTACAAATAACCGATAATAATAATCTCATTACTTTCTCACACTGTGTACATATACCTGCATCGTTATCTTATATCTGTCCGTAAACCAAAGACCAATACTTGGATAGAACAATGGAAATTAACATTTTATTACCTTTTCTCTTCTATACCCCACTGGGAGTATAATTTATTCTGCTGGCTGTGTTTACACAGTTTATCTATAGCTTGGACCTAAGGCCATAAACTTTTAGAATAGGTGGGGATAACACAGGCTAAATCAACTCTTTTAGCTGCCAATATAAGGGTATAGGAAATACTTGTAAACAATTGAATACACTCCAGCTGGTAAAAGTTGATCATTGGGAACAAATTAAAGAGGAGAAAATATTTGAGTAAACTGTCCCTTTAACCCAGGATTAAAAGCATGAACACCACAGTCAGTAAATACACAAGAAATCTTACTTCTGCTTTGCAATAATATTTGCAGATTTGACAATTTACCTGTAGAGTTTGTCTGTGCTGATAATATCATGGAGTCTATCTCCACCTAAAATAAGAATAAAAATCATTAATTCATCAAGGGCTTATATGTACATAAACCCATCTGCTAAATATATTGTTATCCAGCATTACCCAACTGCTTATTCAATGGTACATGGAAAGAAATGCATTAATATTGGATGCACAAGTTTTGCTATATTAAAAAAAAGGTTGTAAACCCCCTAAAAACTGTGACGGTTTGCTTTATTTTCTAAGCCATTATGATCTATAAGAACTGACATTTTTAAACTGGAAATGTTTAAAAAGGAAAAATACCATGTGATGCACTTTGTGCAGGAATTCTTATTTATTGAACTATGATCCATGTAGCAGTTTTCTTTCTAGATAGACTGCATTTGAAATCTTTATTAAACAGATAAATTAACTGACAAATTAAATTATATATAATGTGTATAACATACAAAATGTGAGATATAACAAACAAATCTCTAGTACGCGCAGTTGTAAAAGTTTACTAATATGCAAATAGCAGATTATGTTAAACTACTCACAGGTCCAGCTTGTATGGCAACAGGGGAAGAGTCTGTATTACTCTGATCTCTGTTCCTTTAGCCTAGCAAATTACAGATATGTTTGTATCTTCATTAACCTCTTCAGCCTTAGCCAGTCTCTTATTTAAAAATAAATAAAAAATAATGGTAATTTTAAAACTGCCCCAGAATTATAAAAGTACCATTATTTAAAAATAAATAAATAAAAAGGACTGGCCAAGGCTGAAGAGATTTTAATGAAGAAACAAACACCTACTGTACTTCTATACTGCAACTAAAGCTCCTTTTAAAGGGACACAGAACCCAAGTTTTTTCTTTTGTGATTCAGATAGAGCATGCAATTTTAAGCAACTTTACAATTTACTCCTATTATAAAATTGTTTTAATTCTCTTGGTATCTTTAATTGAAAAGCAAGAATGCAAGCTTAGATGCCGGCCCATTTTTGGTGAACAACCTGGGTTGTTCTTGCTGATTGGTGGATAAATTCAACAACCAATAAACAAGTGCTGTCCATGGTTCTGAACCAAAACAAATTGCTTAGATGCCTTCTTCTTTAAATAAAGATAGAAAGAGAACGAAGAAAAAATTATAATAGGAGTAAATTAGAAAGTTTCTTAAAATGTCATGCTCTATCTGAATCACAAAAGAAAAAAAAATGGGTTCAGTGTCCCTTTAACCCCTTAACGACTGAGGACGTGCAGGGTACGTCCTCAGAAAAAAAGGCAGTTAACGCCTGAGAACGTACCCTGCACGTCCTCAGTGTGGAAAGCAGCTGGAAGCGATCCTGCTCGCTTCCAGCTGCTTTCCGGTTATTGCAGTGATGCCTCGATATGGAGGCATCCTGCAATAACCTTTGTAAGCCAACCGGTGCAGAGAGAGCCACTCTGTGGCCCTCTCTGCACCAGAGATCGGTGGCTTACTGCGTTGGTGGGTGGGAGCCGGACCGGGAGGCGGGTGGCGGCCATCGATGGCCCTGGTTATGTGAAGGGGGGCGGGATCGTGGGCGGGGCTGGCTGGGGGCGCGCACGCGTGCACGGGAGGGTGGGGGCGGGCGCATGCACGGGGAGGGAGCGGGTGGGAACCGCTACACTACAGAAAATGTTGAAAATAAAAAATGTTGAAAAAAGTCAAAAATTAAAAAAAAAACAAAAAAAAAAAAAACGATCAGCAAGGTGGTGGGGGTTTGTCTGTGTGGGGGTGGGGGAAGCTACACTACAGAAAAACAAAACAAAAAAGCACTTTTTATTGCAAACTGGGTACTGGCAGACAGCTGCCAGTACCCAAGATGGCCCCCAATAAGGCAGAGGGGAGGGTTAGAGAGCGGTTTTGGGGGGGGGATCAGGGAGGTTGGGGGCTAAGGGGGGGATCCTACACAGTAGCATATGTAAATATGCTAAAAAAAATTATTTTTTTTTTTAAAACCCTTTTATTTTAGTACTGGCAGACTTTCTGCCAGTACTTAAGATGGCGGGGACAATTGTGGGGGAGGGAAGGGAGCTGTTTGGGAGGGATCAGGGGGTGGGATGTGTCAGATGGGAGGCTGATCTCTACACTAAAGCTAAAATTAACCCTGCAAGCTCCCTACAAACTCCCTAATTAACCCCTTCACTGCTAGCCATAATACACGTGTGAGGCGCAGCAGGATTTAGCGGCCTTCTAATTACCAGAAAGCAACGCCAAAGTCATATATGTCTGCTATTTCTGAACAAAGGGGATCCCAGACAAGCATTTACAACCATTTGTGCCATAATTGCACAAGCTGTTTGTAAATGATTTCAGTGAGAAACCTAAAATTGTGAAAAATTTTACGTTTTTTTTTTAATTTGATCGCATTTGGCGGTGAAATCGTGGCATGAAATATACCAAAATGTGCCTAGATCAATACTTGGGGTTGTCTACTACACTACACTAAAGCTAAAATTAACCCTACAAGCCATAATTGCACAAGTTGTTTGTAAATAATTTAAGTGAGTAACCGAATGTTTGTGAAAAAATTTGTGAAAAAGTGAACGATTTTTTGTATTTGATCGCATTTGGCGGTGAAATGGTGGTATGAAATATACCAAAATTGGCCTAGATCAATACTTTGGGATGTCTACTAAAAAAAATATATATACATGTCAAGGGATATTCATGGATTCCTGAAAGATATTAGTGTTCTAATGTAACTAGCGCTAATTTTGGGAAAAAATGGTTTAGAAATAGCAAAGTGCTACTTGTATTTATGGCCCTAGAACTTGCAAAAAAAGCAAAGAACATGTAAACATTGGGTATTTCTAAACTCAGGACAAAATTTAGAAACTATTTAGCATGGGTGTTTTTTGGTGGTTGTAGATATGTAACAGATTTTGGGGGTCAAAGTTAGAAAATGTGTGTTTTTTTCCATTTTTCCTCATATTTTATCATTTTTTTTTATAGTAAATTATAAGATATGATGAAAATAATGGTATCTTTAGAAAGTCCATTTAATGGCGAGAAAAACTGTATATAATATGTATGGGTACAGTAAATGAGTAAGAAGAAAATTACAGCTAAACACAAACACCGCAAAAATGTAAAAATAGCCCTGGTCCCAAACGGACAGAAAATGGAAAAGTGCTGTGGTCATTAAGGGGTTAAGCGAAAGAAAGTCAACATTTAAATGTGAATAACTGCCCTTTTTTACTATATACTTCCATTAGCAGAAATGGTTCTAGTAAAAGTTGTTACTTTTTTAGGTGGCAGCGAGGGCCTGTGCACCAGTATGCAAACACCAAACCTTCTCAGAAAGCCAGCAGTGGCTTGTGTGAGACAAATTAAGTTCACAGATACAATACATACCAGCACTAGCACTCTGAAAAGGCATGGTGTGTGAATACTAATGTACGAGCCCTCAAAGCATATGTGTGTACACTGCTGAAAAACAATAACTTTTACTAGAAGCATTTTTGCTAATGGAATTATATTGTGAAAATGTTTCTATTTGAAATTAGAAAAGCACCTATGCACATTTCAATTTTGACTTTTCTATCCATTTAATTAGTTACTGATATCACAGGTCAATAGTGATGAATGAGAATTAATTTAAAAATAAAGTGCTCTTACAAAATAAAACATCTTACTTGTAGACTTCAATTAATATCCATTTAAACTTGATCAGCATGTATTCTTACATTTATATTATATAAAAGTCACCAGGTGCATTCCAAATAGAAACTCTCTGCTGACATCTAGTGGTTGCAATGAAGAATTAGACTACTAAAACAGGGTTTTTCAATATTCATTCTGGATCATATAAATATTTTGACAAATTAAAAAAAAGTCACCTTGGAAGGTTTATACCCAAATAGCATCACCACGGCCACTTTCAGATCTTCTCTGCTGAGATAACCTTTACTGCCTTCATCACAGGATTCAAACACCTTTGAGATATATATATATTGTATTAATTACAAGGTTTGATTATTAAAATGGACATAAAATGTCAATAATACATTGTTCTAGAACATTTTATTATTGCACTTTTGATTGCAAAGAACTGTGTGTTTATTCATCTGGGCAAAACATATGAAGTCAGCTTTAGAGAGATAACTAGTGGCCCTGAGATGAACATGAGTCAATCAGGGGAAGCATAGATTGGTGCATCCACCAATCACCAGCTGTATTTATCTCCAGACCAGTAGTGCATTCCTGCATTGGAGCTGATATCAAGTATATGTGTAACCCCTTTGTGTGGAGTGACAAAATGTTCTAGCACATTCCATAATTTTAATTTTCCCCTTTCATGTCTCTTTAAACAGCTTTGGCTATCTACATTGCACTGCATGCCAATATTCCCTGGAATTCTTGAAATAAAACTCATAACAGATGAAAGTATTTTGAATGTCTTC
The DNA here is from genome assembly GCF_027579735.1 of Bombina bombina. NCBI lineage: Eukaryota > Metazoa > Chordata > Amphibia > Anura > Bombinatoridae > Bombina > Bombina bombina. The sequence continues at coordinate 106,987,491 of NC_069499.1, read as the reverse complement.
TATTACATTGTGAACTGATATAGTTATCTTGCGTCCCACAAAATACACTTTCACCTACCCTTTAATTATGTGTATATTTCAAAATGTTGTCTTGGTAAATGAGATTATCTATAAATATAGAATATAAACTATTCTTTTAATATGCATTTTTTGCTTTCTTGTAACCAACCAGTGTAATGCTGAATATATTTTGCTATTTGCTGTATATTTTTAGCGATATTATTGAGCACACACATTGGCCTAAATTCAATAAAACCTGTTTGTGAAATAAATATATAACAGAAAAAAAATCACAGCAACACCATAATTCTTAAAGATTTGTGCCAACCCCTTGTCACATTGAAAGTAAACTTATAAACAAAGGAGTAGGATCTATCTTGTAATTAGGTGAAAAATTCTAACCACGCCTCTAACATGTTTTGGAATATGCAAAGCCAAGACCCCTTACACCAGTGATTTTTAACCTTTTTTTTTGCCGTGGCACACTTTTTTGCATTAAAAAATCCTGTGGCACACCACCATCCCAAAATTTAAAAAAAAATCACACATTGTAGCCTAATACAGCATATATATGTACACATACACACAAACACACACATACTGTATGTATTGTGCTGTTATGCCATGCCTCCTACAAACTACCCCTGCACTGGGAGTAAAAAACAAGCAAAATTTAAAAAATATGTCACACTGTTGTCAGTCTGCCATGGCACACCTGAGGATCTCTCACGGCACACTGGTTGAAAAACACTGCCTTACACACTTTTTCTTCTATCCAGCAAGACTACTTCACCAGACATGTATTTTACAGCTACAAATATTTATAGGCATTACGGTTTCCCATGTTACTAGCTGTTCTTGTATGTATTGGCCACCTTGTGCAACCATGGATTTTACTGAGCAGAATGTGTTTCTGAATCTAGGCTATTGTTTTATGCAAAGTACAATACATATGTGATCTAATATGCAAGAACATTTTTAATTGCCCTATTGCATTAATAGAACTGAGTGTTTAATCCCTGCAAAAATAACTTAAAAATCATAGGAACCTATGAAATAGCCACCATGATAGATTTATCAAACATATTTCAGTTAAAGGGACACCAAACTTAAAATTGTAATTTGCCATAAATGTTTCATTACGCACATTACAAATAGCTTTTTTAACAGTATAAATATTTATTTTGTTCATTGTTCATCTAATCCACCTCTGAATATTGTGAATTTCCCCTCCAGTGACAGAAGCTGATCCTACAGCCTACAGATCACTGAGCTTACAACATCCACATAAACTTTAAAAGGGTTGGGTTCCTAGACTGCAAAAAAAAAAGCAAAGTTGGCTAATAAGTTTACAGTTCTACGTGTTTTCTAATATGTGTTTTGCATGGAGACCTTTCACAACATTGTTTAATTGATTATGTATAATGTGCATATTTATTTTTACTTTTCTATCCCTTTATGTAGCAGTGTGCACTATTACAAACTTTTTTGTAAAGACACTCAAGCAACTCCTAACAATGAATCTGGGCATGTGATATATGAAAGGGACAATCAGCTAGTAGCTTTTAATTATTAATGGTATTTTCAACGATACTGCAGGACAGCTATTTTAAATGGTGTGGTCACTCTTGGATGTCTATTTCGGCTGTTGTCTCTCGTTTACATGTTTTCTAAAGCCAATACCGCAGTATAGAAATGTTCAGTGTAGTTGGTGGTTTCAGATTGATTTAACTATTTCAAAATGACAACATAAAGGCAGATATATTTGTAAACAGTTTAATACACTCAGGCAGGTAATTTGTCATTGAAAATACATATAAGTTTGTAACTGATGTGTCAGTGATTCCTGTTGCTTCTCTTTCGTGCCAATAGCTGGAGTGAAACATTCATAATCCTACAGCCTGAAGGTCTCACCACTCGGAGTGTAACTCACTTTCATAAACTTCTTCCTATCACAGTCAGAGACCACCCGCTCCGGACGAAGGCTTCCCAGGCCAAACATACCGCTGACTACTACAGACACATATAATAATGAACTGGTGAACACTGAACAGGCCGCGCTGCCATAGCAACTAGCAGTTCCAAAACATCCGCGCTTTCGCATTGCGGCATCTGATTGGCTGTGACGTCTTTCATATGCGACGATAAAAAGCAGAGACTATCAGGGTACACAAGTAGTTCTGGCGCACGCATAATTATTGAATATAAAACCCCAAAAAATAAATTTATTATTGTAGCGACTAGCGGTGTCCATTATTTGTTCAGCTACATAATAGTTTTGCAATTAAAAGAAGGAAAGGGCGCCTATAATACGATAAACATATGCGCATCAGTAGCTACAGGCTGCAGTAAAAGCGCAGTATTTCCATGATAAAAATCATTACCCTATACTTGTTATCATTATACACACGCTGAGATAGATTACAGCAGCCGCACTCTTACTAACTAACGTACATTGTTAAATATAAATATGTTTATGGCAACGTTGTTTAAACATAAGGGTACGCAGACGTAACTACCTCACTGCATTGGCAACAATGAGAAAGCTGATGGTGTAACAGTCCGATATATTGTAACGTTGTTTCCCTCTAACGTTGTTACTAGTGCTGTAATTAGTATTACTAAAGACACCGTCCAGCCAACGTCATTTTAGGGCAGTGACGCATTTTGACTGCGCCATTGCGTGACGTCACCTACTTCCACGCATGTTGACGTGTGCCTCTCAGGATGGACAGGTGACTACAGTTAGTGGGGTTTGTTGGGGTGAGGCAGGACGTGTATAGTTGCTGCACATAATATGGGCATCGTGCAGCTCCTCTGCATGTTGTTATTTTACTTTAGAGTGAGCATTTATTATTTATGTTATTCTTTCATCTAATGATGTTTATCATAATGCATTTATAATAATGTTAGCAAAGCTTTGCATTATAAAGACAGAGATATTACATATTTTCCGACCATTACAAATTAAATATTTTAATCCTAGTATGTCTAACCCGAGGCTAGTTTAGTACATTCCTCTTTTTTTTTTTTTTTTTTTTTTTTTTTTTAATAAGCATCCTCTCCTACACTGCAACACGCAAAATGCCCCTCTAAGATGATAGGCACTAAATAACAATAAATTCCATTATGGCTTTTTAAAAAATAAATAAATAAGAAAGGATAGCAGTGTGTATTTAAACCATTAAAAAGTGTGTTTATTTTAAATCCTATAATCTAGGATAGTATGCTGCATTAAAAAACAGGTATTTACCGGCTGTATGATATTTTTCATTGTTATCACAATTTATAGAGCAGTTTGGTTTCTCAATAGTTATTGCAGTAATTGCAGGTTGTTGAATACAGAAACAGTTTGAAAACACAGTTGCCATGCGACCTAGGATGTGCTAGTATATAAAAATTATTAAATTGGGGTGAATAAATATTGCATTTGACAATTGTGTCCATAGTAAATGTTACATAAAAACACAATTTTGACACAAGAACCAGAAGGCCCATGTTTTCTTACAAAGTTCATATATCTTAAATTCCCTGAAGAAACACTGCACTGAAACTTTTCAGTGAGCATTAGCAGAAGGTACCTATTAATGAATGAAGTCAACATTAAACTTTCATGATTCAGATAGGGCATGCAATTGTAAACAACTTTCCAATTTACTTTTATCATCAAACATGCTTTTTTCTCTTGGTATTCTTTGTTGAAAGCTAAACCAAGGTAGGCTTGCATGCCAATTTCTAAGCTGCTGAAGGCTGCCTCTTATCTCAGTGCATTTTGGCATTTTTTTCACAGTTAGACAGTGCTAGTTCATGTGTGTCATATAGATAACATTGTGCTCACTCATGTGGAGTTATACTATTTATGAGTCAGCACTGATTGGCTAAAAGGCGAGCCTGTCAAAAAAACTGGGATGAGGGCAGTCTGCGGAGGCTTAGAAATAAGGTAATCACAGAGGTAAAAAATGTATTAATATTGTTGGTATTGGGTAATAAAGGGATTATCTATCTTTTTAAACAATAACATTTTTCAAATAGACTGTCCCTTTAACAGGAAGTCCCAATGAGTGTCAGTAGGAAGTACAGAACTGATGCAGTTGCATACATTTAAATTTTAAATTCTTTTACTTCACCTTTTTATGCAAAAATGTTTTGATGCTCTTTTCAATGGATGGCAGATCATTTTTAGCACCTTGTCCTTAGTATTTGAGTTTACCATCTCCTTACATGTATATTCCCTGAATCTATTCTTTCTGAAAAGATTACTCCTAAGCATATTACCCTCTAACCTGAGAATTACTTCTTGTTCTGGTTTTGCTTATTTTGTGAAATATGTTTTCATTCTCTTCTTTGTTACCTCATCATGTGCTTTGTGTTGCTATTTGAAAGGATTTTCTTCAGGGTGTATATCCGGGTGTATATTTCCAGGGACAGTCAACAATTTGTTATTGTTTAAAAATATAGATAAAACCTTTACTACCCATTCCCCAGCTTTGTACAACCAATATTGTTATATTAATATACTTTATAATATTTAAACCTCTACATTTCTGCTTGTTTCTACTAAACCATTACAGACAGCCTCTTATCACAAGCTTTTTTTATTCATTTGTGCCATATAGATAACATGGCACAGCACTATTTGGCTAAAATGCAATTCAATAGTTAATAAATAAATAAATAGCCATGTTATAAGGGGTTGTCAAAAGAGGCTTCAATACAAGGTAATCACAGAGGTTAAAAGTATATTAATATTACTTTTTTGGCTGTGCTAAACTAGGTGGAGGCAAAGAATCCCAAAGCCCTATGAGCACTTTATCCCTCCCATCACTGTGGTATTCCAGTCGTATCTTTGCCTCTACAGGAGGAAGTTGAAGAATTGAGGTGGTCCAGATTGTTTGTTGAGAGGGTCCTCAGACCAATTTGAGGCCAATTTTCCCCTCAGAATGCTGCTACTTGGGACAGAAGGGAGATTGGAACATGTGGCAGTGAGGAGTTAGTCACAAGCCTGCCACAGGGGACATGGGGATTGTCCCCTTAGCCTCTTCCTGTTGGGTCAATTATATACTCCAAACAATGGGCTCTCTACTGAAAGTAGTCATTTCTGCAGCTGCTAAGCACTGTATAGTAGGTGCATCTTAAGATAAATGAAGACATTACATAGCCCGCAGGCTATTAGCAGGTACATCACTCTGAGGTACACCATAGCCAGGTAACATACACACGTAACAGACTAATGCCACCTTTATTACTTAGACTTTTCATACATAGGGGCCAATTTACCAATGTCTGGTGGGCATGATCCGCTGTAGCATATCATGTCCGCCAGATATCGCTGATGCACAAGCAGTTCTGGTGAACTGCGTGTGCAATGCCGCCCCCTGCAGATTCGCTGCCAATCGTCCGCTAGCAGGGGGTGTCAATAAACCTGATCATATAGGATCGGGTGGATTAATATCCGCAGCCTGAGGCAGTGGACCAGTTAAGGAGCAGGGGTCTTAAGATCGCTGCTTCATAACTGCTGTTTCTGGCGAGCCTGAAGGCTCGTGCCGAAACGGGCACCAGGGGCCATTTGGCCCTTGATAAATCGGTCCCAGTGTCTAATAATTATGGAAACTTTATTATGTGGTAATAGCTGCTATCTACTATTCAACTAATTCATCTGGGAGTTACAACTCAATGCAACATTATATCCTCTATTATATGCACAGTAAAAGGGGTTTAACTGTGCAATGTTAGGGGGGACTCTTTGTGTTTTTGTGCACTTAGCATGGCAGTTACAGTTAATATCTTTCCTTCTCTTTTTTGAAATTCCTCAACTGCTCCTTTTGTTTCTGAGTGCAACGGCCATTTTTCAAATCTCATTACTCAGGGGTAAGATATTTTTATTATTTATTATGCCAGGCTAGATTTTTATGCAGTAAATTATTATTATTTACTATTATTGCACAAGGAGGGTTTCTCTTTAATGCTTATTGCCAAAGAGTGTTTGTCTCATGTCTTCATTTATTTTATTTGTCTGTGTATTTCATAGTGAACTACCAGTTACCAATTCAGATTTTCAATTCCTGAATGGATCACATTAGTTATTCTAACAGTCTAATGCCCTTCTTGCCTTCTTGCAAGAGTTACCCGAGTTTTGCAGCATAGAAATCCACTTTAGCACTGTCTCACATACACCTCGTCCAGATAACCTGAAGTGGAACAAGTTGGCTAGAGAGGAGGTAAGCAACATGGTTGATTAAGTGCCAAGGGATATCTGAAGAAACGGTCAGCTAGAAGGTCTGTTTACAAGAGGATTAGGCAGCAAGCAGGGTCAGGAAGGCGAAGGTCGTTAACAGATAGACAGTCCGCCAGACAACAATCCAAACAGAAAGCAAAAGAGAGGTCAGAGTCCAGGCCAGAGGTCGAGGATCCATTAGGAAGTACAGAGCATACAACAAGTAGCGGAGGCGAAGAAACCAGTAACACCTAGGAAGGTAACTGGGGAAACTAATGAATTGTCACTAGAATAACCAAGCTAGAAGTGAAGGACGACTTCAGAGGCTTTTATAGAGCCTTGTGTGACGTCATCATGATGTAAAGGGATGCCACTTGATTGGGTGCTGTCCTTTGTGATGCATACTAACCCGCTGATGGCTCCTTTAAATATTAGCTTGGTCTTGTGTGCTCGGGTATGGTTTAGCACGCTTCCAGTTGCAGAGGCAGAGGCGAGGGAAGGGGTTAGCGTGACTAACACATGTCTTTGGCTTTGACAGCACGCCTGAGGATAACGCATCTGGGCGAAAGCGCAGTGGATGATACCCTGCTCGATAAGCCCAAACTTGGACTTGGTGCACCCAGGAAAGTTAGCGTGGCTACCCGGCGACACCTCAGGTTGTTTTTTGAAGGTGAGTTTTTTTATGATGACCAGGAGTCTTTTACTTATCAGGACACAGAGTCTACTTCTTTCATGTTTGAACTTGAATATCTTAGTTATTTGCTTAAAGAGGTTTTATGTACTTTAGGCGTCCGATATCCTAAATCATTTGAGGAAAATGCTTCCAAACAACTAGATTTGATTTTTAAACCTTCTGCTAAGTCACCAGAGTTTTATTCCTGAGGCTCTTATTAAAATAATTTTCAGAGAGTTAACCAAACCTGGTCTTAAGATGTTTCCATTACCGGCTTCTAATGTAGAGCTATGGGAAACGTTTCCAAAGGTGGATGGTGCTATCTCGCTTTAGCCAAATGCACTACTATTCCTTTAGAGGATAGAACATCATCTGTCCAGATTCATGGGGACATGAAATTCGTAACCTTTCATTGAAAGGCCTTTTTTCTGTTAGCAAGCATTGCTTCTGTAGCAGTTGTGTCTGCTCTTTGGTGTGACAATTTGTCTGAGCAAATCTCAGAAGACTCTATGAATCTAGATTTTCAAGATTGTTTGAAACTTCTAAAGTTGACTAATGCACCTATTTGTGGTCCCATTGCTGACATAATTTCATTTAATTCTAAGTATATGCCTTTTTTTAGCAGTGTTGACCTTAGTCTTCATGATTTAAGTCGTTGGGGTCAATTTACCAAGTGCCGGGCGGACATGATTCACTGTAGCATATGCTGTCTGCATTTAACATTGCACAAGCATTTCTAGTAACAAGAGATGATAGTCGCACCACCAAGTTCAGTGAATAATTTTCTTTCATCATGCAAGATTAAGGACTTGTGTCCGAAACGTTGCTGATTTTTTTGATCTTGGCTCAATAAAGAAAATTATTCACTGAACTTGGTGGTGCGACTATCATCTCTTGTTACATTTACTGGGGGTATTGTGCAGTGCCCCCGTGTTTGCACACCTTGGATCCCAGGTGCTGGACTTTGAGAACTTTTCACAAGCATTTCTAGTGAAATGCTTGTGCAATGCTGCCCCCTGCTCACCGGCGGCCACTAGCAGGGGGTGTCAATCATCCCAATTGTATCGGATCGGGATGATTGCAGTCTAACGTTAAGAAGCCTGAAATGCTGGGTTAAGAAAACAGCATCTGCTGCTTGTTAAATCTACCCCGTTGTCTGCAAACAGGGTGTCCAAAGATAGATTGATTTTTTTTTTTTTTCCTCTCCTTTCAAGGAAGAATTTATTTGGACCTTGACTTGACGTTATAATTTCCACTCTGTCTGGAGGGATAGGAACTTTACTCCCTCAGGACAAGCAGTCTAAGGGAAAAATAGAACACATAGTCCTTTTTATTTATTTTTTTTAGTTCCTTTTGTCATTCTAGGAACTAAAATTCCTCCTCCTCCTCCTTCTCTTTACAATGATCTGAATCTTCCAGATCCACCTTTTTTTTTTAAGCCTGATCACAGTCTATCCTAGATCTCTGGGTTCTAAACATAGTTTACGAGGATTACTGAATAGGTTTCAAATCAAGACCGATTTGTGGAAGTTGTTTCATGTTCCAAAAGACTTTCTGAATTTTATGGCTGTTTTTTAGCTGTAGTTCAAATTTTGAAACAAGGCCAAGCTCCCACTAGTGTAGGGTATGTGCATATTCTTTTTCAACAAGGGATACCAACAGAACAATGCACATGTAAAAAATCGAAGTTCATTTAAAAGTGTTTTAAAATTGTATGCTCTTTCTGAATCATGCAAATTTAATTTTGACGTTCCTATTCCTTTAATTTAGACACTGTAAGAACAATAGAATTCTTCTTTCAAATTACTAAGATTTTTAGACAATCCTTTAATTTGTTTGTCCCTTGGTCTGCGTTAAGGTCAGTGGGCTACATCTTTTTCTTTAGCTTCTTGGCTAAACCTCTGGACTACTAAGGGTTGCTTGTAGGCAGTACATGAGGCTTATATTGAATACATTTGCAAAGCAGCAACATACTTTCTCTAAATTCTACCACTTCCATGTGTTTGTTAGGAAAGTCCTTCAGGCATCAGTGTCTGGGGAAAAAAAAAGTGTCCCACCCAATTACTCCTGGACTCCGCAGCTTGGGTATTAGTTCCCTGGAGTAATGGCTTGTGGACTCTCACCACCTTAAGAAAGAAAAAAAAAATTAAGCTTACCTGATAAATTTAATTTCTTTTATGGTGGTGAGAGTCCACGAGACCCGTCCATTTTAATTTTTTACTTTTTTTTTCTGGCAGCACTTATTTTCACCTCTTTTGCCCTGCTTTGTCCTTTCCTAAATCTACTTCTCCTTCTTGGCAATACATCAGACTGGAATACCAAAGAGGTGGGAGGGATTAAGCGCTCTTAGAGCTGTCAAAATCTTTGCCCCTTCCTAGTGGCTAGTGAGTTAGTCCCAGGAGTAATGGCTCGTGGACTCTCACCACCATGAACAGAAATTAATCAGTTAAGCACCTCAAGGCAGAACACTGCGATGTGCGATCTCATCACAGAAACTATGCTATGTCTGTAGAAAGACTGGCCGTGGCAGTTTAAAATTTCTTTTTGCCTGCACTTTTAATTTCTATCTGCAGGTGTCACCGTTCCGTTCTATCTCAGTGTAAATATTTACTACGTTCCTCTCTCTTCAATTTCCTCCCCCTTCCTTAATTCCAGTGCGGTACTGGGTAACAGCACATTGCAGAAAAGGTAAGTCAGGGCTTAAAGGGATAGTCTAGTCAAAATTAAACTTTCATGATTCAGATAGCTCATGCAATTTTCTAATTTACTCCTATTATCAATTTTTCTTCATTCTCTTCGTATCTTTATTTGAATGTAATCTTAAGAGCCACATTTAGTTTTTTAAATAAATGTGCGTTAATATGTGTGTGTATGTGTGTGTGCATGTGTATGTATGTGTGTATATATTTGTGTATGTATGTGTATATCTTAATATGTGTGTATATGTTAATGTGTGTGTATATGTTAATATGTGTGTGTATGTATGTTTATGTTAATGTGTGTATATGTTAATGTGTGTGTGTGTATGTGTGTATATGTTAAAGTGACAGTCAACACCAGAATTTGTATTGTTTAAAAAGATAGATAATCCCTTTATTACCCATTCCCCAGTTTAGCATAACCAACACTGTTATAGAAATACACTTTTTACCTCTGTGATTACCTTGTATCTATGCCTCTGCAAACTGCCTCCTTATTTTAGTTCTTTTGACAGACTTGCTTTTTAGCCAATCAGTGCTCACTCCTGGGTAACTTCACGTGCATGAGCTCAATATTATCTATATGAAACACATGAACTAATGCCCTCTAGTGGTCAAAATGCTTTCAGATTAGAGGCAGTCTTCAAGGTCTGACATTAGCATATGAACCTCCTAGGTTTAGCTTTCAACTAAGAATACCAAGCGAACAAAGCAAACTTGGTGATAAAAGTAAATTGGAAAGTTCCCTATTTAAATCATGAAAGTTTTTTTTGGACTTGACTGTCCCTTTAATGTATGTATGTATGTGTGTATATGTTAATGTTTGTGTAAATGTTAATATGTATGTGTGTATATTTATGTATGTGTGTGTTAATATTTGTATATGTGTGTGTATTTAAGTATGTGTGCGTATGTTTGTATGTTTGTGTGTGTTAATATTTGTATATGTGTGTGTATATTTATGTGTATGTTAATATGTATGTGTGTAAATATATATATGTGTGTGTGTGTGTATATATATATATATATATATATATATATATATATATATATATATATATATATATATATATATATATATATATATATATATATATATACTATTAAAAGAAAAATATGTAGGTCTTGGACGACCCACATTGCGTTCCCTCTGTCCAGCACCAGAGTATAAAGTCACCTCTCAACTAACTAGTGCAATAGGGGATAAAAGGACCTTATAAAAGACCTCCCATTTAAACACTCAGAAAAAAACAAACAATATCCATAACATAGGATTTTCTAATAATTGTGATATACAATAATTTAATTATACTAAATGATACTTTATTGCCACCTGAGATTACACAGACTAATATATCTATATATATACGAACGTGGGCCCACTTAGACAGAGGTATTACAATGTATTAAACAATTAAACTCTGCTGCAAAAGTTCCATATGTAATGTAAGCAGTATATAATTGTGCCTCGGCTTGTCTAATATCTTTGGAGCATTCTTTCAGCGTCCATATCTTATATCTTCAGTGGGAGAAAATTTCAGGATTCATACACTCACGGGTATTCTTTCACATCAATCACATAGACTGCGTTCATACAGGAGTATAACCAAAAGTGGATACATTCAGAAACAGAGTCATTTTCAACATCCTTAAAACATTGAGATCATATCACATAAGGACGTCTGCCTCACCAGGAAGGCAAATGTATCTCCGTTGTAAACTTTGTAACTTTGTAACGCAGCTTGCTTATCCTGCGCTTAGCTTGATTGGAGGTTCTCTTAGCAGTTTACTTCTGTATCCAACTTACAAGACAGCCGTGAATTGCGCCATCCATTCCTCCTATTTCTCTCTGCAGTCGTGAAGATTTCCCCTCCATGAGTGTACCTGTATCTCGACCACCTCTGTGTCCCCGTTTTTTTGCTAACCGGAGACACAGAGGTGGTCGAGATACAGGTACACTCACGGATGGGAAATGTATGTGTATGTTAATATGTATGTGTATATTTATATGTGTGTGTATTTGTATATTTATGTGTATGTTAATATGTGTATGTATGTATGTGTGTGTATATATATCAAAATAACAAGAGTATTGCATTGAGCAATGATACTTTTTTATTGGACTAACTATAATATTATACACGGCTACTCCAATCAACGTGTATATTAAAAAAAAATCTCATTGCAGAAAATGAAAAAAAGTTCTGCCTTTGGTGTTAAGCATAAATTCTGGGGTGGGGTCTTTAAATTGTGTTAAATATCTAAGTTTAAATATTTTGTTACTTGGCTGCAAAGTTTTAAACTGTAAAGGGAAACTCTCATTTTTGCACTCTGTTTAATGCATGTTTACAGTGTCTACTTGGCCATCCCTTGCTGTCAGTCATTTTTATTTTTGGATAAGGCTGTTTGTACAGCCAATCAAAAGTCTTTGTGCCTGTCCTATAGACTACAATGTAGTTCATGCTTCCACTGCTGTGCATTTAATTCAGCAGCAGTCTTTATCCGGAGTGTCAACAGTATCTGTCACAGTGGAGAGCAACTGAAATATTGCAGTCAAGTCAGGAGACATGTGTCAGCTGTTCATTGCTATTCTTGACAGTGGCAGTGCTTCTGATGTACAGGTCCTCTCCCTAAGCAGTTAGCACTACAGTCATTTCATCATTGGTGGGTGCTCTCTGTTCCATAAAAATAGTAGGCACAGTTAGTTGAACCCCCTGCAGCGTCACTATAGAATTATGTGCAGCGGCCCTATCATAGATGGCAGCAGTGAGAGAGGGCGGAAGCAACCTGTAGCTAGTATGGAACAACAATGGTTGTGCACTTTGTTCTCCTGGTATGATTGTTCTTTTTTATGATATAGAAAATATTCTCTTTCTCAGCAGTGACTCTGCAGGGGTCACCTAGGTTCCATAATGGCAGCACCCACTATTAGAGGGAGGTGCAGGAAATGTATTTAGTCTTTAGTGTCCTTTTAAGGGTATGAATCCCAACATTTTTCTTTCATGATTCAGATAATATATACAATTTTAAGCAACTTTCCAATTTACTTCTATTTTCAAATTTGCTTCATTCTTTTGGTACCCTTTGTAGATGAAGCAGCAATGTACTACTGGGAGCTAGCTGAGCATATCAGGTCAGCCAATGACAAAATGCATTTATGTGCAGCCAATAATTAGCTCCCAGTAGGGCATTGCTGCTCCTGAACTTACCTAGATATGCTTTTTAACAAAGGATAGCAGGAAAAAATATAACATTTTATTACAGAAGTGAAATGGAAAGTTGCTTAAAATTGCATGCTCTGTTTGAATCATGAAATACCGGGTAAATAAATTGGGTTTCATATCACTTTAACATGCAGGTGAGGGGAAGCACAGAGATGAGAATGTGGAGGGTTCAGGATTAAAAAATGTTGTTTACCCTCTCCATTCAGCTGCCCACTCTGCGCTTTGTTGCACTTGCAGATTTAGGGCCAGATTACGAGTGCAAAATTTGTGAGCGCAATATTTGTGATCCACTCGTAATTGTGCGCTGGTATTAGAAGTGACCCGCAATGCGAATGCTACCTTGCGTTCGCATTGTATGGAAGCTTTCATATGGAAGCCTCATTTTGATGCCGTCTTACATGTTACAGAACCTAAGCTCAGCGAAGGGGGTAAGTCGAGCAACGATGGGCAGCAAATTAAAATACACATGAATATATACAGATATATTTGTATGTTTATATACACATATTAACACATAAATATGTATTTATATATTCATTTTTTATCACAGAAACTGCTTTGTACAGTTATATTTTAATAAAATAAAGATGCTACAATTTTTTTTTATTAAGGCACACTACACTTTATTTTGGGGAAACATTTTTAAAATTAAAGTGATACAAAACACCCAGATTTTTTTCTTTGATGATTAAGATAGAGCATGCAATTTTAAGCAACTTTCTAATTTACTCCTATTACAATTTTTTTCTGTTCTCTTACTATCTTTATTTGAAAAAGCAGGAATCTAAGCTTAGGATCTGGCCCATTTTTGGTTCAGAACTCTGGATAGCGCTTGCTGATTAGCTACATTTAGCCACCAATCAGGAAACGCTACCCAGGTGCTGAACCAAAAATGGGCTGGCTCCTAAGCTTACATTCTTGCTTTGCAAATAAAGATACCAAGAGAACGAAGAAAAAATGATAATAGGAGTAAATTAGAAAGTAGAACATGCAATCTGAATCATCAAAGAAAAAAAAATGGGTTTAGTATCCCTTTTTTAACTAGAGGTTGCAAGTGTAAATGGGAGAATTTGCCCATTTACGGGTGCACGTTAAATAAGCGCTCCACTTGTAATCCTTAACTGGGAGGTGATCAGTACATAGAGTAAAATGAAGGTTGAAGGGTTCTGGTAACGTGAGAGGGTGCAGAGAGATGTTTGTAAGGATCATGGTATTAGCATTAGCAGAGCTAAGCACTGCATCTTTCTTTCTCTTCAAGAAATGTGCTTTATAAGCAGCTGGATGTTCCTTGAATAAAAGAATCGTATGCTGCTGTATTTTTACATTTATTTATATGATACATATCATAGGCATTTCCATTACATACCGATCATTTAGGGAAATTGTTAAGCAGCTCACACTGGTAATTAAACATGATAAACAGTTTTTGCGTTTAGTAAGGAAACATGATTTTTATTTGCTTAGTTTTCTTAATTGTAAGTGTTGCAGCTTACGTAAGTGTTATATCCAGAGCTGCATCACAAAGGTTTGGATATTTTTTTAGCAATTTATTTTTAGATAAATACGGAAATGGACTGTATTCTCAAACCAAACTGGCTACACATCCCGTGTCCCTGGGTGCTCATCAGCACTCTCAGCCAGCTGCACAGCTTTCAGGCAGTTAATGCCGGACAACCCCAGGTCCAAACTTATATATATATATATATATATATATATATACACATACACACAAACACACACATACTGTATGTATTGTGCTGTTATGCCATGCCTCCTACAAACTACCCCTGCACTGGGAGTAAAAAACAAGCAAAGTTTAAAAAATATGTCACACTGTTGTCAGTCTGCCGTGGCACACCTGAGGATCTCTCACGGCACACTAGTTGAAAAACACTGCCCTAAGGAATTGGCTTCTAGGGAGAGCTTTAAATAAGGAGTGGGGGGGGGGGGGGGAGGGCACGGTCATAACGAAGGAGACTGTTACGATCAGTTTCCTTTCTCTACAAATCAACCTGCAAACCAGTTTCAGATTTAATAATTTTAGTGTCAAGGAATACTATACTCTCTTTGCTCCATGACAGTTTAAACTTAATGTGACTTGTAGCTATATTTATCCTCAATAAAAGCCAACAGGGATCCAATGTCGTCTAACCATACACCGAAAATGTTGTCGATATAGCGCCATATCGAATAAATAGTTTGTGAGAAAAAAATAATTTTTCAGACATTCAGAAAAATATTTGCGTTATTGGGGGCGACGTTGAATCCCATGGCTGTGCCTTGCACTTGCACGTAATAATCATCTCCAAATAGGAAATAATTACAATATAGAATAACTTCAAGTAAATGAATAAAAAAAAATCAACCTGAACAGAATCATATTTACCACTTGTGTTAAGTACCATTTTAACTGCACCTAGTCCGCTCTCATGGGTTATGGATGCATACAAGCTCTCAACATCGAGGCAAAATAATAGGTATTTATTGGTAGGTAAATCCAATGTGTCAATTTTCCTTAAAAAATCTTCTGTCTTTTATAAACAAATTGGTTAATTCCACATATGGTCTAAGTATTTGATCCAGAAAAATTGACACATTGGTAGTGACTGATCCAATGCTTGCCACGATTGGGCAGCCAGGGGGCTTATTAGCATTTTTATGCACTTTTGGGAGGATGTATAATACAGGGGTGCGAGGATGTTCAACATTTACAAATTTAAACACTTCTTTGTCAATTAAGTTATTCAACAGAGCCTTACAAGAGATACATTTGATTTATTTCTATATTAAAATAACAGGATTGCACGAGAGCTTTCTATAAATATGATTGGCATTTAGTTGTTCCTTTATCTCATCAATATAATGCAATATCTCTAAAGCTACAATAGCTCCGCCTTTATCAGCTCTCTTCAAAATTATCAAATTTTTTAGATTTTAGGCTTTTCAAAGCTTCATTATCCTCCCTTGTAAAATTTTGAGATAAATTCCTGCTTTTTCTATGTTTATTGTGGAGATTGCGCTGAAAAAGTTCTACCTCATTATTTACAAGGCTTATAAAAGTCTCCACACTATGGTTATTCTGGGGAGGGATATAATAACTTTTATTGTGCAAACCCATCTCATTCAGTCTTATAGTATTAGAAACATTACTAGCATCCTTTGCATTACCTTTATTAAATCCCATTACTTTTAATCTTCTATTTCGAAATAAACCCGGTACAAATCTTTCTGCAATTGGAAAAAATTACAATCTCTTTTGGGGCAAAATGTTAAGCCCTTATTCAACATTCCAGTCTCTCTTTGTGATATAGTAATTCCAGAAATGTTAAGCAAATTGTCAGTCTGGGTGTCTACTGCCAGTATGGTATTTGTGACAGGTGTTCCCCTTACGATGTTTCTTACCACCTCGATGCGACTTTCGTTTGTTCAATGCTTTGAGTGCCGGGTTCTTCTATACTGCTGTCCGTGTCCGAGTCCCCCTGGGACCGTTCTGATGATCTTGAGCTGCACCATTCTGAGGATCCTGAGCTGCTACCGCTTTGTGTTTGCACACGACCGCTGCGTCGAAGTTCACCAGAAGTGCCCCGTCTGAGCACACCTTCCAAGTCATACGGCCACCTGTACACTCTCCCTTGGGTGTAATCAGCTTCATCCCTGGCAAATTTTGTTCTCTTGCGTTCTTTTATTACCTTTTTTAGGTCAGTAACTGTGGTATTTACTTTTATGAGCAACTTATCAGCATCATCTTTTGGTAAAGTGTTTTTAATGCCGCTTTCCATTTCTGATAACTTGTCCTGCTGCTCAGAAACCTCCTTGTTTAAACAATCCACTATCAGGACCATTATGTCCATTGAGCATTTGTTCAAAATTTGCTCAAATTTATCACAGTATTTGTTTTCTAGCATAAGAGTTGGACGTGCACCCATGCACAATCCCCTAGGGATTCGCCTCACCCGGTGGTACTCGGCAAGAGTTGGTGCGTGTAGGTAGTAAGATAGCTTTTTCTTAACAAGTTTCTCATAGTCCTTTGATAAAGACTCAGCTGTAACAGCTTTGAGAAAATCTCTGGGTCCCTCAGTAAGAGTGGTAATCCTCGCTGCTTCCAGATCAGTATAGGAAAAGTTTTTTAACCCTTGTTGTGTGTTCTCAATATTTATAATGGTGTATATATACACACTCCAATTCCCTCTCAATGCATGGGCTAGTGGCAATAATGAACCCAAAAAGCAACAGATGTCCAGCACTGAGGGTACTGTTTGCAAGCCACAGGAGCTCCACAAAACTCCCAAATCAACATAAAAAAAGTCCAGAGGTGGCTGCAAAAAGGAGTTTATTTAAAACACACACAGGGAATAGCAGAGCAATGTTTCAGGAGTGATCCTTTTTGTCAAGCTAATTTCACACTGTTCAAATTCCTCAATTTATACATACTCCCCACAAGGGGGCGCTAAATACATGAGTAAATTAACTCTATCATGCCCAGAATCAATTCATTACACATAATTGTGAGAAAACTTATCTATATACATCTCATCAAAGATTAAAACACATGATAGAGAATATAATACAAAAATTACACAATTCCTACATGATTACAGAAAGTGGAAAGGCAAAAATGTATATATATATATATATATATATATATATATATATATATACACATTTTCAAGTTTCATATGAATTAATATCAAAAATGTAAATTTAAAATTTGGATTTAAGTTTTTAAAGACCTCAATAGAGAGAGCTATTTACAAAAACACAGATAGATCTAACTCTCTATTTAACCCAGATGGCTTTGCAAAAACACAGAGAGATCTAACTCTCTATTTAACCCAGATGGCTTTGCAAAAACACAGAGATCTAACTCTCTATTTAATTCAGATGGCTCTAGGGTGCCAAGTTTATGAATCCAAAAGGATTTGCGTTTTTTCAGTAAAAGTTCTCTATTGCAGTATTTTTATGAATGTTTATGAAGAAAAATGTATTTTTTCTCGCAAATTATTTATTCGATATGGCACCTGCTGGTGGTGCTATATCGACGACATTTTCGGTGTATGGTTAGGCGACGTTGGATCCCTGTTGGCTTTTGTTGAGTATTTAAATATAACTACTAGTCACATTAAGTTTAAACTGTCATGGAGCGAAGAGAGTATAGTATTCCTTGACACTAAAATTATTAAATCTGTAACTGGTTTGCAGGTTGATTTGTACAGAAAGGAAACTGATATTAACAGTCTCCTTCTTTATGAAAGTGCCCACCCACCCCCTACTTATTTAAAGCTCTCCCTAGAAGCCAATTCCTTATGGTTTGAAAAATAGTTTTTATATTATATTATATTTTTAGAACGTGGCTATCCTGAGTCCATTATTAAAAATGAGAAACAATTGGCCTTATCTACCCCAAGAGAAACATTATGTCCTAAGAAGGGTAAATTACACAAAGATAAGAGCAATATTAATGATAAATATACAAAGTAAAGTACCCTTGCAAGCACTCAAGCGATATTGAATACACTGCAGGAAGCTTTGTTAGAGAAAGTCCATATGACTATATCCTTAGGGAAAGTATACAAGCCACAACACAAGCACTCAGAGTCACAACACAAATGTACCTTACTCTGTGTTTGACGTTCAGATAGCTCAGTCCCCGATGTCTCCAATGTCAGCAAAACTTCCAGCTTCTCTGCTTAACTCGTCTCCGGCGTGTAATAGTGCTCCGTTC
This sequence comes from Bombina bombina, assembly GCF_027579735.1. Taxonomy (NCBI): domain Eukaryota; kingdom Metazoa; phylum Chordata; class Amphibia; order Anura; family Bombinatoridae; genus Bombina; species Bombina bombina. The sequence goes on along the minus strand of NC_069499.1, from coordinate 106,968,959 downwards.
TTATCTTCCTGGCTCCTCCTCCACCTCCAAACAAACAGAAGAGCCCCGCAAACCGCTCACAGACTTCCCAACAGTCTGACTCAAAGCAATCCAAAAGAACAAAAAGAAGAAAAAAACGTTGCGGGTTTACAGGCAAAAGAGACAGAGTAGCAGCGGTCTAACCGCTGCTATTCTGGCTCTTTTGCTTTTATGTGGATGTAAGGTCTGGTTTTAACTATTGCAATAAATGCTATGTTTTAACTTTTTGCCTGTAGCCCCGCCACGCTTTTTTCTTCTTTTTGTTCTTTTCAATATTAATGATGATCAGAGGATAGTATTTGTATCAGAATATAATGCACAAAGCCATGTCATACAAAAGATCATTAGGAAACATTGGGAAATAGTATCAAAATATAATCCTGAAATATCAGAATTTAAAACTTTCCCTATGCCAGAGTATAAAAGAGGGCCTAATCTCTAACAACATCTGATTAAAGCTGATATTGGCAGTAATAAAAAAGGTAGCACCTAAAGCTATATCACTAAAAATAATTATGATTGCTTTCCCTGTTTAGGGTGTTCATGTTGTGGAAATCTTATTAAGGGATCTGTTTTCTATCATCCTACAAATGGCTTCAAATATAGCATTAATGGATACCTTACATGTCATACTACTTTTGTAGTAAACATGATTAAATGCTCATGTGGAAGGAGCTATGTCGGGAAAACCACTAGATGTATCCGTGAACGGATAATTGAACATAAAAGTAATATAAGAACTAAAAAAGATACAACCTACATTTCATATCACTTTCTTAAAATGGGTCATGCTAAAAAACAACTTAGGTTTCAGGTTATTGAATGTGTTCTCAAACCCCATCGTGGTGGCAATAGAGAACTTTTATTGAAACAACTCAAATCCTTTTGGATTCATAAACTTGGCACCCTAGAGCCATCTGGAATAGAGGGTTTGATCTCTCCGTGTTTTTGTAAATGGCTCTCTCTTTTGAGGTCTTTAAAAACTTAATATCAAAAATTTAAAATTTGGATTTAATTCATATGAAATTTGAAAATGTATATATATTAATTTTTGCCTTTGCTTTCTGTAATCATGTAGAAATTGTGTAATTTATTTATTATATTCTCTATCATGTTTTAATCTTTGATGAGATGTCTGTATATAGATTAGTTTTTTCACAATTATGTGTAATGAATTGATTTTGGGCATGATAGAGTTAATTTACTCATGTATTTAGCGCCCCCTTATGGGGAGTATGTATAAATCGAAGATTTTGAACAGTGTGAAATTAGTTTGACAAAGGGATCACTCTCAAAACTTTGCTCTGCTATTCCCTGTGTGTGTTTTAAATAAACTCCTTTTTGCAGCCACTTCTGGACTTTGGAGTTTTGTGGAGCTCCTGTGGCTTGCAAACAGTACCCTCAGTGCTGGACATCTGTTGCTTTTTGCATTTATTCATCTGCAGCAGAAATCTTTTAAATATAAAATACTCTAATAAAAAAAAAAAAAATAGCATTTTATTTTTCAATAATATTCACAAAAGTTATGCTTTATTTCACCATTACATTGTGACCAATATACAGATGACAGCTATAATTTTATGTGCCATTAGAACAGGTAATTTTTTAAAATTATTTTTTCTCCTATCAGTGTCATATGCAATATGAAGTGTTTTTTAACTATGCATATGCAAAGCTTAAAAAAAAATAGCAGCAGGAGTTTTACACATTTCTGTACTTTTCCATACCTCTTTTTGTTTTTCATGCAATTTGTTCAGAACTTTGAAACTACTCACGGTTCTCAGGGGAGTTGGCCTACAGCGTGTCAGTTCTCCATATTGCTGCTTTCCTGGGGTCAATGGGTTAAGAAAGAAGGATAAGAGAGTTGAGATGGGTTGTCTCTCTCTTACATGTGCTGATGTCTGTTTTGGTCAGAGTGTAGGGGGAGGGAGATATCTGCCTCTGTTCATGTCACTATTGCAAAGTAGCCCAGGAAACATAAAAAAACACAGGGAAACCATAGAATGCAGGAGAGCACCACAGTATCACTATTTCTACTTGTGCTCTAGCAACATATAATGCTGAAAACTGCTTATAGATATGCCGGTCCCAGAAGGTAGAAAACTCACATGCCCCATGCTACTCCACTCAATTACTAAGGCCTGCTTAAACTCCTCCCTTTACCTAACTTAATCTAACTAAAATATGCTGCGTAAACATATTTATATTAAATCAATGCAGACCATCATTTTATTTAGATTAAGCATAAGCGCTATAACAAAGTGCAGCTCAGCATCTAGATTCAGATTCCACCCCTTCGTCTTTTCAGACCACCTGACCCACTGTAACTTGTGTTAAAAAAAACAAAAACAAAAAAAAAACAGACCGGTGGGGGGGGGGGATGGGGGGAGTGGAGGAGGGTTTGCTGCAGGAATCACAACAAACTAAGACTTCCAGTAAAACCATTCAGAGCCAGCTGCCCACATGTGCAGAGCTGGTGCGTCTCTTCTCACTGTGATTGATGTACTGCTATATGGTGAGACAGAGACAGCAGGAATCTAGAGGCCAAACATTTCCCTCCACCCCTCCTTAAAATTTGCTACCTGCAGCAGAGCGGCCTCACACTGCTCACAGCTGATGCAACACTGCATTTACCGCTATGCCAGTATAGCGATATGCAGAGCCTGACAAGTCAGCCGCCCTGTCAAAATTTTACATTTAAAAAAAAAAAAATCCTGGCCACATATTCAGTGCAACGGAGAAGTGCCGCCCCCAATAATTTGTCGCCTTAGGCACTGGCCTTGTTGGCCTATGCATTAATACTCCCCTGCGTCTGTGATTACCTTGTATCTAAACCTCTGCAGACTGCCCTCTTATCTCACTTCTTTTGACAGACATGCATTTTAGCCAAGCAGTGCTGACTTATAAATAACTACAATGGAGTGAGCAGAATTTTATGTATATGGCACACATGAACTAATGCTCACAAAAGAGAGGGTGCGCCTGCAATACCTATCACACAACAATGTTCATACAATATGTCTTATTAAAAAGTATTTAACAATTGTATTTAAAATCTTAGCAACCTAAAATATGTAAAAAATATATAAATAAACACTATATAAATAACTATATATAAATGAACCACCGGTGGTATTGCAATAAACGTTTAAAATCTGATGCTGTCTAGCTGTGAAATAGTTTAGAAATTAGCATTTGAACCTACCTAGGTTTAGCTAGCTTTCAACAAAGAATACCAAGACAACAAAGCCAATATATACACACATTTCTTTCATGTAATTGGCAAGAGTCCATGAGCTAGTGACGTATGGGATATACAATCCTACCAGGAGGGGCAAAGTTTCCAAAACCTCAAAATGCCTATAAATAAACCCCTCACCACACCCACAATTCAGTTTTACAAACTTTGCCTCCTTTGAGGTTGTGAAGTAAGTTTGTGCTTGATTTTCTTCTGTGATATGCGCTTCTCAGCATTTTGAAGCCCAATTCCTTTCAGAGTACAGTGAATGTCAGAGGAATGTGAAGGGAGTATTGCCTATTGAATTCTATAGTTTTCCTCGCAGGAAATCATTTCATAGGTTCTCTGTTATCGGTCGTAGAGATTCATCTCCTACCTCCCTTTTCAGATTGACGATATACTCTCATATTCCATTATCTGCTATATGTGGATGGGTGTCTTTCGGTAAGTATGTTTTCTTTTTTTAAAGACACTCTCAGCTATGGTTTGGCACTTTATGTATTAATGTAAAGTTCAAAATATATGTATTGTACTTATATTTGCCGTGAGTCAGGTTTCTGTATATTTTGCTTTATATGTTGTTTTTTTCTCTTACATTTGCAAGATATCTCAATCTGATCCTGTCTCAGAAAGCACTGTTGGATCCCTGCTGCCTGATAACAGTTCTACCAAAGATAAGTGTATCTGTTGTAAATTAGCAGAGATTATATCTCCAGCCGTAGTATGTAACAGTTGTCATGATAAGCTTTTACATGCAGAGAATGTTTCCATCAGTACTAGTACAATGCCTGTTGTTCCTTCAACAGCTAATGTACATGATGTCCCTGTGAATATAAAAGATTTTATTGCTGATGCGGCTCAGAAGGTTTTGTCTGCCATTCCGCCTTCTAATAAATGTAAAAGGTCTTTTAAAACTCATAAAGATGATGAATTTTCAAATGACCGACAACATACTGAATTATCCTCTTCTGATGAGGATCTATCTGATTCAGAAGATCCTACCTCAGATATTGACACTGACAAATCTGCTTATCTCTTTAAGATGGAGTATATTCGTTCCTTGTTGAAAGAAATGTTAATTACTTTGGATATTGAGGAAACTAGTCCTCTTGATATTAAAACTAGTAGACGTTTAAATTCTGTTTATAAACCTCCTGTGGTTACTCCAGAGGTTTTTCCAGTTCCTGATGCTATTTCTGATATGATTTCAAGGGAATGGAATAGGCCTGGTACTTCTTTTATTCCTTTTTCTAGGTTTAAAAGGTTGTATCCTTTGCCAGCAGCCAGATTGGAGTTTTGGGAACAAATTCCCAAAATTTAATGGGGCTATTTCTACTCTTGCCAAGCATACTACTATCCCTCTGGAAGATAGTACTTCCTTTATGGATCCTTTAGATAGGAAACTTGAATCTTATCTAAGGAAAGCTTATTTATATTCTGGCTATCTTCTCAGGCCTGCAATTTCTATAGCTGATGTTGCAGCTGCATCAACCTTCTGGTTGGAAAGCTTAGCGCAACAGGGAACTGATTCTGATTTTTCTAGCATTGTTTGCTTGATTCAACATGCTAATCATTTTATCTGTGATGCTATTTTTGATATAATCAAAATTGATGTTAAATCTATGTTTTTAGCTATTTTAGCTAGAAGAGCTTTGTGGCTCAAATATTGGAATGCTGACATGGTATCTAAGTCTAGATTACTATCTCTTTCTTTCCAAGGTAGTAATTTATTTGGTTCTCAGTTGGATTCCATTATTTCAAAGGTCACTGGGGGAAAGGGAGTTTTTTTTTACCTCAGGATAAAAGATCTAAAGGCAAATCTAATGCTTCTAATCGTTTTCGTTCTTTTCGTCAAAATAAGGAACATAAACCAAATCCTTCCCCCAAGGAATCTGGTTCCAATTGGAAGCCTTCTTCAAGTTGGAATAAATCCAAGCCTTTTAAGAAACCAAAGCCAGCCCCCAAGTCTGCATGATGGTGCGGCCCTCATTCCAGCTCAGCTGGTGGGGGGCAGATTACAATTTTTCCAGAACATTTGGGCAGATTCTGTTCAAAATCATTGGATTTAGAGCATTGTCTCTCAAGTGTATCGAATAGGATTCAGAGTAAGACCTCCTGTGAGAAGATTTTTTCTCTCACGCATTCCAGCAAATCCAGTGAAGGCTCAGGCTTTTCTGAAGTGTTTTTCAAATCTAGAGCTTTCAGGGGTAATTATACCAGTTCCGTTTCAGGAACAGGGTCTGGGGTTTTATTCAAATCTATTCATTGTCCCAAAGAAAGAAAATTCATTCAGGCCAGTTCTAGATCTGAAAATGTTGAATCGTTTTGTTAGAGTGCCAACTTTAATAGTGACTATAAGGACTATTCTGCCTTTTGTTCAGCAAGGTCATTATATCCATGATAGACTTACAGGATGCATATCTTTATATTCTGATTCATCCAGACGACTATCAGTTTCTGAGATTCTCTTTTCTAGACAAGCATTACCAATTTGTCACTCTTCCATTTGGCCTAGCAACAGCTCCAAGATTTTTTTCAAAAGTTCTCGGTGCCCTACTCTCTGTAATCAGAGAACAGGGTATTGCAGTGTTTCCTTATTTGGACGATATCTTGGTACTAGCTCAGTCTTTACATTTTGCCGAATCTCATACGAATCAACTAGTGTTGTTTCTTCAAAGACATGGTTGGAGGATCAATTTACCAAAAAGTTACTTGATTCCTCAGACAAGGGTCACCTTTTTAGGTTTCCAGAAAGATTCATTGTCAATGACTCTGTCTCTAAACGAAAAGAAACAAATGAAATTGGTTTCAGTCTGTCAGAACCTTCAGTCTCAATCATTCCCTTCAGTGGCTATGTGCATGGAGGTTTTAGGTCTCATGACTGCAGCATCGGACGCGATCCTCTTTGCTCGTTTTCATATGAGACCTCTCCAGCTTTGTATGCTGAATCAATAGTGCAGGGATTATACAAAGATATCACAATTAATATCCTTAAATCACAATGTTCGATTTTCTCTGACTTGGTGGTTAGATCACCAACGTATAATTGTTCGCCCAACCTGGACTGTAATCACAACAGATGCAAGTCTTTCAGGTTGGGGAGCTGTCTGGGGATCTCTGACAGCACAAGGGGTTTGGAAATCTCAAGAGGTGAGGTTACCAATCAATATTTTAGAACTCTGTGCTATTTTCAGGGCTCTTCAGGTTTGGCCTCTGTTGTAGAGAGAACCATTCATTTGTTTTCAGACAATGTCACAACTGTGGCATATGTCAATCATCAGGGTGGGACTCGCAGTCCCCTAGCTATGAAAGAAGTATCTCGGATACTTGCTTGGGAGGAATCCAGCTCTTGTCTAATTTCTGCTGTACATATCCCAGGTGTAGACAATTGGGAAGCGGATTATCTCAGCCATCAGACTTTTTATTCGGGGAGTGTTCACTCCATCCAGATGTGTTTTTTCAGATTGTTCAGATGTGGGGTCTTCCAGAAATAGATCTGATGGCTTCCCATCTGAACAAGAACCTTCCCAGGTACCTGTCCAGGTCCAGGGATCATCAGGCGGAGTCGGTGGATGCGTTAGCAGTTCCTTGTTTTTACCAACCTGCTTATATCTTCCCGCCTCTAGTTCTTCTTAAAAGAGTGATCTCCAAGATCATCATGGAACATTCGTTTGTTTCTGGTAGCACCAGCATGGCCTAACAGGTTCTGGTATGCGGACCTTGTCCGGATGTCCAGTTGTCAACCTTGGCTACTTCCTTTAAGACCAGATCTTCTGTCTCAAGGACCGTTTTTTTCCATCAGGATCTCAAATCATTAAATTTGAAGGTATGGAAATTGAATGCTTAGTGCTTAGTCATAGAGGTTTCTCTGACTCGGGGATTGATACTATGTTACAGGCTCATAAATCTGTTTCTAGGAAGATTTATTATCGAGTTTGGGAGACATATTTCATGGTGTTCTTTTCATAAATTCTCCTGTCATTCTTTTAGAATTCCTAGAATTTTACAGTTTCTTCAGGACGGTTTGGATAAAGGTTGTCTGCAAGTTCCTTGAAGGGACAAATCTCTGCTCTTTCTGTTTTATTTCACAGAAAGATTGCTAAATTTCCTGATATTCACTGTTTTGTTCAGGCTTTGGTACGTATCAATCTCTCCTCCTTGGAGTCTTAATTTGGTCTTGAAAGCTTTGCAGGCTCCTCCTTTTGAGCCTATACATTGTTTGGATATTAAACTACTTTCTTGGAAAGTGTTGTTCCTTTTGGCCATCTCTTCTGCTAGAAGAGTTTCTGAATTATCTGCTTTATCTTGTGAGTCACCTTTTCTGATTTTCATCAAGATAAGGCAGTTTTGCGACTTCATTTAAATTTTTACCTAATAACTAATATGGAAATTGTTATCCCCTCTTTTTGTCCTAATCCTAAGAATTCTCTGGAGAGTTCCTTACATTCTCTGGATTTTGTAAGAGCTTTGAAATATTATGCATACAAAGAGAGAAGCGCTCTACCAGGAACGAACAACAGCTCAGTGGCTTGTTCTATGGCGATTTACCACCCGGAAGCAGCCTCTTTTAGACTAGTGTGCTTTTCACAGAAGAAAACTTTCCTGAAGTATATCAGTCTGATCCCGCCAAGTAAGGTCAGTCCAGCCCCGAAATACCAGGCAATTCTCCTCTGAACAAGGAACATGACAACCCCAGACGATCGTTTCGGCCTCCTATGGGCCTCGTCAGTGAGGTGCAGCCACATACCTCTAAGCACACTGGGCAAGGAGTCCACGTCTGGTTTCCCCCATCACCCATAGGGAGACTTCCCCAGGGTCATAATAATTTGCATACAAAGAGAGAAGCGCTCTACCAGGAATGAACAACAGCTCAGTGGCTTGTTCTATGGTGATTTACCACCCGGAAGCAGCCTCTTTTAGACCAGTGTGCTTTTCACAGAAGAAAACTTTCCTGAAGTATATCAGTCTGATCCCGCCAAGTAAGGTCAGTCCAGCCCCGAAATACCAGGCAATTCTCCTCTGAACAAGGAACATGACAACCCCAGACGATCGTTTCGGCCTCCTATGGGCCTCGTCAGTGAGGTGCAGCCACATTCTTCTAAGCACACTGGGCAAGGAGTCCACGTCTGGTTTCCCCCATCACCCATAGGGAGACTTCCCCAGGGTCATAATAATTTGCATACAAAGAGAGAAGCGCTCTACCAGGAACGAACAACAGCTCAGTGGCTTGTTCTATGGCGATTTACCACCCAGAAGCAGCCTCTTTTAGACCAGTGTGCTTTTCACAGAAGAAAACTTTCCTGAAGTATATCAGTCTGATTCCGCCAAGTAAGGTCAGTCCAGCCCCGAAATACCAGGCAATTCTCCTCTGAACAAGGAACATGACAACCCCAGACGATCGTTTCGGTCTCCTATGGGCCTCGTCAGTGAGGTGCAGCCACATTCCTCTAAGCACACTGGGCAAGGAGTCCACGTCTGGTTTTGAAATATTATGTTGAAGATACTAAAGATTTCAAGAAGACTTCTAGTTTATTTGTTGTCTTTTCTGGTTCTAGGAAAGGTCAGACAGCTTCTGCCATTTCCTTGGCATCCTGGCTAAAGCTTTTAATTCATAATGCTTATTTGGAGTTGGATCAGGCCCTGCCTCAGAGAATCACAGCTCATTCTTCTAGATCAGTCTCTACTTCGTGGGCTTTAAAGAATGAAGCTTCAGTTGATCAGATTTGCAAAGCAGCAACTTGTTCTTCTTTGCATACATTTACTAAATTCTACTGTTTTTATGTATTTGCCTCGGAAGCAGTTTTTGGTAGAAAAGTTCTTCAGGCAGCTGTTTCAGTTTGATTCCTCTGCTTATGTTTTAAGTTTTTTTCTTTTCAATTATGAGAACAACTTATTATTTTGGTTGTGGATTTAATTTTTCAGCGGAAAATGGCTGTTTTTATTTTATCCCTCCCTCTCTAGTGACTCTTCTTTGGAGTTCCACATCTTGGGTATTACTATCCATACGTCACTAGCTCATGGACTCTTGCCAATTACATGAAAGAAAACATAATTTATGTAGGAACTTACCTGATAAATTCATTTCTTTCATATTGGCAAGAGTCCATGAGGCCCACCCTTTTTATGGTGGTTATGATTTTTTTGTATAAAGCACAATTATTTCCAAATTCCTTTGTTGATGCTTTTTACTCCTTTTCTTTATCACCCACTACTTGGCTATTCATTAAACTGAATTGTGGGTGTGGTGAGGGGTGTATTTATAGGCATTTTGAGGTTTGGGAAACTTTGCCCCTCCTGGTAAGATTGTATATCCCATATGTCACTAGCTCATGGACTCTTGCCAATATGAAAGAAATGAATTTATCAGGTAAGTTCTTACATAAATTATGTTATATTTGTCTTTAAAGGGTCATACAAGTCAATTGTATGGAGAAAAAAAAAAGCTGAAAGTGCATGCACTAATCAATGCCTGTCAATGGATGCATGCACATGGTAACGATCTGATGCTTGGCAGGCAATGCATTAACTTGTCTGTATCAAGCTAGTGCACAGCGAGTAGTTACCAATCAGCAGGTAAAAATTAGGGTTTGCCACACAGATGTTATTTTACTGACAAGGCCGGTATTTTTAAGGTTGAGGTCAATATATTTAATAATATAGAAATAAAAGTCCTGTCATGCTGAAACTCCTTCTATGTGTGTTGGACTCTAATAATTTAAGATCACTACTATCCGCGTTATTTTCTGTGTTATGCTGTGTAATCATTTTATGCAAATTTATGCTAATTCACACGGCCGGTATTTCTTTCCAGAAAAGATGGCAACCCTAGTAAAAAAAAATACTGTCAATATTAACGCCTGGGGTCAATTTAGAGCAGCAGATCTTAGTGTTTTTTTCTAAACATAATTTAATGTTGTAACAGTGTCCTGGGACTGTATAGCCTCACTTACTGTGGCCTTATATATGTCTTTAAATTCCCTTTTGCATCTATAATTAGTCAGTATGCGTAAGCAATGCAGTAAACGAATAATCACCACCTGAACATCTGTTGAGTTCCAAAACAAAAAGAAAATCAACCATGGGATATATTTCTATGTACACCTTATACACTCACATTGCATATTTAGCTCATTTTTCAGGTAGAAAGAATTATTTTCGTGTGTTGTATAGACTGCTGAGACTAATTATGTACAAGTGCAACTTCTGTGCAGACTGTTAGCAGATGGCTGCCGCCTACTTTATACACATTCTTACCGCTTCCTCAGGTTTGGGACCGTTCTGCAAGGACTACATGGAATACTTTTGCTTATCAGTGTTTGCAGATATATACAGAAACAGATGTTCATTATTAAAATGGCAGACGCACAAGGAAGTTTGCAGTATTATAGTCAGATAACTTATATCCCAGAACTGAGGTATAATGATTATGGTCCGTCTACTTTAGCAGATGTTTATTCAGAGGTACAAACACTGGGACATACATTATTCTTGATACAGCTTAAAACAAATAAGACAACAAATTGTAAATCCCATATAAGACGAACCCAAATCATAGCCCCCACAAAAGGACTTCAAACAGGAAAACTTATCTGTTGGTTTTTCAGTCCATTTGTGATGTAGAGCGATGAATAGAACCAATAAAGAAAGGCAGATTTTAAAGGCAGATTAGAAACAAAAGACTCATTTCATGTCTGCCCACACAATTTTCTGAAGTGTAAGCTGAATTAGTTCTTAAAATAACCTTATGCATATTGCTGCAGGTATTCTTGAATTCCCTTACAGTATTTTTCCTTAAAGGGATATTCCAGCCAAAATTTGAAACCACATGAGTGCATTCCGGTATTGAACAGAAGCATTTATGTAATATACATGCATTAGCTAAAATGCTTCTAATAAAAGCTAGAACTGTTTCAAAAGTGTATTAAAGTATGCACCGGGCACCAGCATTTTAAACACAGCACTTTCTCAGAGAGCCTAAGGTGCTTGTGCCATCTGGTAATGACTCAATTAGTTAATTGCTAACATGATACAAGCCTCAGTAATGACCTGAGCAGCTGCAATATTTAAAATGTTGGTGCAGTGACAATATCTAGCTATGCTTCACATTCACGTGTAGAGAGAAATGTTAACACTAAAACAGGGATGACTTTTACTAGACACATTTTTGCCAATACATGTATATTGGAAATATGTTTCTATTCAAAGATGTAATTAATCTATGTGCATTTAAATTTTGACCGGAATGTCCCTTTAAAACCTTTATTAGAAGTCTGACATGAACCTGCTTATTTCTATAAAGAACTGCTTTGCATTAATTTCTCCTGATCCTATTACCCTTCAACTTGAGATCATGATTACTGGTTATGATATTCCTTTTTTGTGACAAACATGCTTTGATCTTCACCTTTTTAAAATAATTTCATATACATGAGATTTTCTTTCATTACACCCCTTTCTCCTCTAAGCTATTCATATTAAATGTCCACACTATATTCATAAAACATCTCAACTTTATTTCATAATATTAAAAGCAATGCAACGTTTCGGGAATCAATCCTTAATCATGCTAAACATTTATTATACTGAAGTTCCATTTAAAGACCATTTCCGCGCCTTTCAAATTCTTGTATCTGGCGCCATCTAACGTCTAATTTATATAATTTATATTTATATAATTTATATAATTCTCTTCTATGTTTCCAACACACAAAATAATTTTGTATACATCATCATTATAGTCAAAATCTAGCCTCATATATTTATTTCTCGCTTATTTGCTTCACCAAAAAACAGACCAATCATATTCCATATTTAATCCATTATGGGCCTAGTTTGTAAATCCAAAACATCTCCTTTTTGTTTTAATAGTTTCTCACGATTACCTCATTTCCTTTGTCGCCTTACATGATCTATCACTTGCCACCTTAACTGACTAATCTGGTAACCTTTTTCTAGAAAGTGATTTGAGACTGGTTGTAACATATGCCTGCCTGATATCACTGTGCCTTTAAGACTGCCTTCCCTGCTACTGACAATCATACGGTTTGGGGAGTATCTGCATTCAACTTACCTGCCTAATTAATTAATCATTCATGCACCTGATTCCCTCAGCCTCTTTTTAAACCATCTCAGGCCTAATGTGCATTGCATTAGCTTTAAAGTTTTGTTCCAGAACAAAAGAAGGCTGTGACTGTTCCAGCATGGATTACCAGCATAGTCAAAACTACAGCCTTTCCTTTTAGCTATGCTTATAATCATCTAATCGCAAGTATCCAAATTAATACATTTTGTTTCCTGGACACTGCTACTTAACAAATTTTGAACTTATTACAATTAATATATTTACAGGTAATTACAAGTATTCATTTGGTTATAATCACTCTCTAATTACTACAACAGCATCTAACTCAGAACTTTATAACTATTCTCTGCTACAAGTTGTCATAGCTGAGATATCTTTCTCGAAATATGTTAATATATTCAGAACTCTGCATCTATGTGTTCAGTTAAACAGCTTTCCTGTGATTCTCCAATATATGCACAAACAGTATTTAATGCCTTAAACTTGCAACTTGTCTATCACCTGTGCTGCTCTGCTTATTACTGATATACAGCTCTATATAATATTATGTACTGTGAACCTTCAACAAACCTTTGCATCTATGAGTCAATCTTCTACTAGTTTACTCTGAAGCCTGAACATCTTACATTGCTATATTTTTCACTCATGAATCCTGCAGCTACTCCTATTAACTATAAGTCACAGTATCAATTTATGTTTCCATTGAAACCAGAATATATTGTATGCATATGTTTCACTCTCCATGTATTCCACAATAACTTCTTGCAACTATGAATCACAGAATATCATCTATCCACATCCAGGATACTCTTCCCCGGGTCAGGGGTCGGTGTCTCCAATTCTCTACCACAGCCCCGAGGGTCTGTGTCCTGAGCGCATATACACAGGAACATGACACTTCAATGTCCGCACACCTTATTTTAGAGCGATGTTGGCTCATTCTTTCCCTGACCTTCCTAACTGTCTCACCGATATATATCAAGGAACAAGGACATTTGATTAAGTATATGGCATATGTGGTTTCACATGTGAAAAACTGTCTAATCCTAAACTTATATCCACTTCTCGGGTGTACAAATTTAATAGAACTACAGCTCATTCAGCTTAGACACGGGTAGCAATCCAAGTGTTTCTTGCCTAAATAAGTTTGCTCCTCCTTCTTTATGTAAAAAAAGAAATATATTTTACCTCAAAATGTCCTAAGTATTCACACCCTATTGTAAAGGGCTTTAAGCAGCAAATCAGTACGTCTGTCCCGGGACAGGCAAGGGAGCAAGCTTCATGCACACTCATCTTATTTCCCTATTCAGTTTAAGGAAGTTTACTATGAAATCTCATTAGAGTTAAGTGAAATCTCATGAGATCACAGTAAAAAAGTTAATGACCTTAGCACTGCTGCTGCCGATTGACTGCTGTTCATTTCTTCCTTCTTTTTTTTAAACCTGCAGCTGGGAAATAAATGAAATAACTTTTTACAGAATACTTACTCTGGTGAGCTGAGGAAATTGTGAGGTAAAATATCTTCCTTTTTTACATAGAGATGCTCAGGTGATATTTTCCTTTCGGCTCTTTACAGTAATGCTGCATCACTTTCAGGTGATTTAGCATATGGGTATTATGTCCCTTTAAGTTTTTAACCCTTTTATAAGCTGTAATTGGTGGCTCTTTATTTTATACGCTCATTGCTTTCTTTTAGAACATACCAATGTTTGTTTATTATTTTTGCTATTTGATTGCCATGAAAACTATATTGGGAGACAAACAGCATCCTATCTTGTTTGTTTCTTTTTAGAACATCCTTCTCTATGTCTTGTCTACATCTATCACTTCTTTAGGATAACCTCTGTCGAGGATTTTTTTTTCTGAATCTCAAATGATCTTATCTCTAAATTACACCTTTCAGTTACTTTCCTGTTTCTCTCATGTGCTGACTTTTTGGAAGGGATTCAACTAATTTTCGTGGATGGAAACTATTATACTCTAACAGAGTATTTCTATCAGTTTCTTTGGTATAGAGGTCGACTTCTAGGTGTGCATTCTTCTTTTATACCCTTGTGTCCAGGAACATGATTGACTCTTGCACAAATTTCTCCAGAGTGTCCACATTGCCCCACCATACACCAAAAATGTAATCTATATAGCGCCACCATGCTGTGCCATATAGTTTGAATAAATGATTTTCATACACAATGTTTTCTTCCACTGTACTCATAAACAAATTAGCGCATGATGGAGCAACGTTGGACCCCATAGCTGTACCTTTGATCTGTACAAACCAACTTTCTTGAAATAAAAAATAATTCCAGTATAATATAGGTCTTAATAGATCTTCTATAACCACACATTGTTCCGCTGAAAATCCCTTTTCAGTATTTTACTTATCATGCTAATTCCAGTCTCATGTTTTATGGATGTATAGAGACTTTTAACATCTAGCGTATACAATATAAACTTATCTTTTGGTAAATACAGATCTTTAGCTTTACTTAAAGTGAAGGTAAAGTTTTGTTAACCAGCAATCATATTTATGATCCTTTTACTAAATCAAGAACAGTCGCTAGGTTTATTTTAAAAAAATAATTATTTATTTGGGTATTTTTCAAACTATATTTCTATTACCGTTCCCTGTTGATTCTCCTCCCATCCTCCATTTCGGGGTTTCTGTGACGTATAAAGTGGTCCCACCCGCACTATATGTGTCTACTAAGCTCGTGCACATCGAGCATTGAACAATCGCGCATGCGCCTCATTTTTTTACATTGATCTTTGCATTGATCATTGATTGTTTTAGACTTACCAATAAAAAAAAGAGATGCTTGCGGTAATCGGAGCGCTACAAATGCTTCAAATTAGTTGCCGTCTGAGTTCCTATGCTGTACAAAATCTGCCCACAAACTCAAGTTTTTACTGCGCATGCGCAAAACGTGGACGCGCGCTTGGCAAATGCGAAGTAGAAGATGTCACGCATGCGCATCAAGAGCCATGTAATGATGACGTAAATTGACGGCCGCCTAACGGCCAAAGAATCAATTGGATGGCTCAACAACGTGATCGTTGTTTATAAAAAAAAAAGAATTGCACGGGTTGATTTTCGGAAAGCCGAATACACGAAAATAATATCCGATATCTCAGGTAATATAAAGATTTGTAAAAATTGATGAATGAAAGTTATATTTATTTTGCTTGATAACAGTAATTATGTAGAATAGAGCCTTTCACTTTACCTTCACTTTAAACAGTCTCATGTATCTTTAAGATACAAAGTAGATTTAACTACCTCAATCTGCAACAATTTGTCTATAAAAATAGAAACATTGGTGTAAACAGAATCAACACTAGAGATTATTGGCCTGCCTGGAGAAAAAGTCGCATTCTTATGTATTTTTGGTACTGTGTAACATACAGGTGTTCTAGGTTCCTTTATTGTATAGATATTCTTTCATTTTTACATCTATTAGACCATTTCTTTCTGCTCTCTCCAGGCATGCCCATAGCTCCCTTTGGATCTTATGAACTGGATTACATATTAACTTTTTATTGGTGGCTGTATCATTGAGCTGATGTTCAATTTCTTTTATGTAGTATGATTTATCCAACACTACCGTTACTCCCCCCCCTTGTCTGCCCTTTCACTACTATAGTATCTGATTTTTCTTTCAAACTGCATAATGCCATTTTCTTTCTTGCTTTATGTTATTTTTAACTTTATTATAATTTTTAACTTTATTATATTTATTGTCCTTTTTGGTGACCTTCTGTTGTAACTTGTATACATCCTTGTTTACCAGTTATACAAAAGTATTAACGCTATTATTATAGGTACTTTTCTTTTTTAATCCCAGTTCCTTTAATGTCCAGGTTTTGTTGTTTTTTATCACTCTTATTTAAAGTCCTTTGGGTATCACTGTTAGCATATTGTACCTTCAGTTTAATATTACGGTACAGTCTATTTAAGTCCTTCAAAAAAATTTCAAATAATGATGTCTGTTTATAGGGACAAAATGACAAGCCTTTGTTTAACAAAGACAACTCATCCTCCAGAGGCTTGCTTGAAGTATTTACGACCGTTGATTCTTTCAGTCCTGACGTCCCCGTCTGTTTGATCGCTTCACCGGCATACTCTGTTCGATATTTTCTCCATCTATGTTTCCTACCGCCCCTTCGTCTCCACTCTGACTTAACGAGGAGGAGCTGGACGTTGTTTTCATTGCCGTATCCCCTTTCTTGCTACACAAGGTCTTTCTCTGGCGTCTATTGGCTAGACGTTTCCCTTTGGATTGGTTTCTTTTGCAGTTGACATAGAAACTCTGACGCCGCCAATAAACTTTGCGAAGTTTATCTTTTCAGCAACTTGCTGTATCAATTTGTCTAGATAGTCTGTCATAATGAGCTTTGAGAGTTATTTTTTGGTGGCTAACGTAGGATGAAACGCGTTGAGGTCATCAACGCTCTGACATCACGGACGTCCTTCGATGATCCAAGCTTGACGGAGAACCCACGAGTCTGTTCTGGCTCCGAACTTGGTTTGCAGCTATCAATAACATCTCCAGGTCCTGCGGGAAACTCGTCTGACTAAATGACTCGGAGCCAATGGTTTTTATATATTACCGCATGAGTTTATTCACATCTTGTAAGTGTAATTTAATTTTATATAGCGCATAAGCTGTCACAAATAAATACTTATACTCTTAGAAGGGATGCGCTGTGTTTCTTTTTTTCAGCTACACAGACCCTTGGATACTTAACACGTAAGTTTCCTGTAATCTGCAGCTGCTCCCGCTTGGGCTTTGTTCAAACTCCAAGTTTGGCATGACGGCAGAAACCCTTTGAAATTTTCTACTATCCCCAGCACCGGAAGCTAATTCTACCATATTACTTTGTGGCAGAAAGACTACCCTATTCCAGAGAGGTCACGGACACGTTTCACTGGGATTTTCCTTGAACTCAAAAACAGACCCTTTGGAAATATCTGCATAATCTGATACGGTATAGTGGTAGTAATTACCGAACTATGATAGCGTGATTGACATCTAACATTTTCTGTGCTCATATTCATATTGAGTTAGCTTACTAGGGAGCGCTGAATACAGGTGGCCCTCGTTTTACAATGGTTCAATTTACACCGTTTCAGAATAACAACCTTTTTTACCAGTCATGTGACTGCTATTGAGAAGCCGTGCATTTATTAAAATAGGCAGTAGGTCGAGCTGTCCGCTTGTGTTGCAGCAAAGCCAAGCAAGCTGAAATTAATCGGTTTAAACAGACCTGAGATATCGAGCAGATTTCAAAGGAACAAGATCTTCCTGTCTATAAATCAGTCCAGATTGGAATGCATAGAAAGAACTGTTTGCAGAAAAATGCAAGACAAGTCTGTGTTGCGTGATTATTTTATTAGGTTTATAATGCTGTTTAGCAAATGTTTTTGTTCATTTAACTTAGTTTAATTATATATTCTGTGTTGTGTGGTTATTTTATTAGGATTATAATGCTGTTTAGCATTTAAAGTCTTCATTTAAAAGCTTTAAAAATAATGTATTAGGTGTTATTATGACAATTTTAAGAGGGGCCTGGAACCTATCTCCCTCACTTCCCTTTGACTTACATTATAAACTGGGTTTCAATTTACAATGGTTTCGATTTACAACCATTCCTTCTGGAACCTAACCCCGGCGTAAACTGAGGGCTACCTGTATTCTGTTTTGTTTTGCAATGTTAATCAAAAACTTGCCAACATGGAGAGAAATCGTGCACAATTATTGGTTGTTTTTTTTTTGTGTGTTGTGTGTTATTGAGATATATTTATCCTCCGTCACATTCATAACCTATAATGTGATACAAACAGCTGTCAAGCTAAAATTTTGCTTTCTAAAAATATTTTGAGGACCTCTTAGATATTGTTGCCAGAACTGAGAGCTTTAGAACATTGGGCCCATAGTCAGGAGTAGTAAGAGTATGGAGGTTATGTCAAACACCTTTTTGACAGGTACCACGCCCCTTTTTCACACCTTTGCCAGGTTGACACGCCCCTTTCTCCTCCCTTAATCCCACCCCTTTTTAATATCAACTGGATATCCAATTTTATATCAAAATCACCTTTTTTTTTATATCAATTTTATATTAATTTTATATCAAAATCACCTTTTTATATCAAATTGATATTAAAAAGGGGTGGGATTAAGGGAGGAAAAAGGGGCGTGTCAACCTGGCAAAGGTGTGAAATAGGGGCGTGGTACCTGTCAAAAAGGTGTTTGACATAACCTCCATTCTCTTACTACTAAGAGTATGGAGGTTATGTCAAACACCTTTTTGACAGGTACCACGCCCCTTTTTCACACCTTTGACAGGTTGACACGCCCCTTTATCCTCCCTTAATCCCGCCCCTTTTTAATATCAATTTGATATAAAATTGATATAAAAAGGTGATTTTGATATAAAATTGATATAAAATGGATATAAAATTGATATAAAAAAAAAGTGATTTTATATTAAATTGATATAAAATTGATCTAAAATTGATATAAAAAAAGGTGATTTTGATATAAAATTGATATAAAAAAAGTGATTTTATATTAAATTGATATAAAATTGATATAAAAAAAGGTGATTTTGATAACGCCTTACTGTATTTAACACTCTCAATGCAAGAAGAATTGAGGCTGATCATAACCTATAAACCTTTCTGTATTTAACACTCTCTATGCAGGAAAACAGATTCAATACATAAAGCAATGACACACTATTATGCATCCAGTACAAAGACAAACAATAAACATGTGCTTAGAATAAATACAAACCAATGCAAGAAAACTGCTAAAAAGTAGTCATTTCAAACTAAAATGAATAAGCCAGGTATTAAACTTAGATTGTTACCAGTAAAGATATTTAATGCCGTTGATCTTAATTACCAAAGTTATTTTCTAGAACAGAAATATAAATAATGTATTATGTTTAGAAGTAAATATGTAATAAATATGTTATTTGTGTTATCTGAAGCTTGACATGGAATCTTCTGTAAGAAATATATTTAGGTATGTTAACTTTGTTACTATAATTATTTCAGTAACAGAGGCAAAGTCACATATAAACTAGAACTGATATTATTGATCTAACATTATCCTATTTTATAGACTCAGTTGAACATAGCAGCCTGATAAAGAGTGACGTTACTATATATAGTGGGGCACATACTAAAATGTTACAGAAATATATCAAGCATGGGGGGACTTTAATTTGCCAGATATAGACTGGAAGATTCCTTCTGCTAGATCGGCTAGAAGCAGGTATATTCTTGAATCTCTGCTAGGGGAATCACTTGAACAATTAGTCAAGGAACCAACTCGTAAGGAAGCTATATTAGATCTAATACTTACAAACAGTGATACAGTTTCAGATGTGTCTGTAGGTGAGAACTTAGGATCCAGTGATCATCAATCTGTTTGGTTTAGTATTCATGTTCAGGAACTGTCCACCCAGACTAAAACA
This sequence comes from Bombina bombina, assembly GCF_027579735.1. Classification (NCBI taxonomy): domain Eukaryota; kingdom Metazoa; phylum Chordata; class Amphibia; order Anura; family Bombinatoridae; genus Bombina; species Bombina bombina. Next base: position 106,949,139 of record NC_069499.1, on the reverse strand, counting down.
AAAGTTTTAGACTTTAGGACGGCAGATTTTTCATTAATGGGAGAATACCTAAAAAACTATTTAAAGGGGAAAACTCTTATTACAGGGGTTCAAGAACAGTGGGAATTTGTGAAAGGTGCCATTTTAGATGCAACCGCACACTGTATTAGACATGTCTGTAAAAGTAAAAGAAAGCGGAAACCAATTTGGTTTTCCAAAGAAGTAGCACATGCTGTAAAGACAAAAAAGATAGCTTATAAAAATTACAGACACACACAAGCAGATGATGATATGAAAATATGGAGACTCCAACAAAAAAAGACTAAGCAGTTAATTAGGAAGGTTAAAGCTCATGCAGAAGAGAAGATAGCACAGTCAGTAAAACATGGGGACAAAACATTCTTTAGATATATCAGTGAAAGAAGAAAAAATAAGGTAGGAATAGTAAAATTGAAATCAGTTGATGGTAGAATAATAGAAGGAGATAAGCAGATTGCAGACTGTCTCAATGATTACTTCTGTTCTGTTTTCACTAAAGATTGTGAAGATACAATGTCTACATTAAGGGATGCTACGCAAAATAGAAACAACTTCGATCAGTGCTAACTGTCCCATTAACTGATCTGTTTAATCAGTCACTATTAACAGGAGCTGTCCCAGATGATTGAAAAATAGCAAATGTAATACCTCTTCATAAAAAGGGCAGTAGAGAAGAATCTGGCAACTACAGGCCAGTTAGTTTAACTTCAGTAGTAGGGAAATTAATGGAAAGCCTCTTAAAAGAAAGAATTATGACTTACATAAAGACAAACAATTTAGAGGACCAAAATCAGCATGGTTTTACTTCAGGGAGATCATGTCAGACTAATCTAATTGACTTCTTTGATTATGTAACAAAAGTATTAGACAAGGGAGGAGCAGTTGATGTAGCATATCTAGATTTCAGCAAAGCATTTGACACCGTCCCACACAATAAACTTATTCACAAACTATATCTCCTTGGTCTAGATTCAAAAATTGTGAACTGGGTGGAATGCTGGCTTAAGGACAGAAAACAAAGTGTCTTAGTAAATGGAGTTCATTCAGCAGAGGGGGCTGTTACTAGTGGTGTGCCTCAGGGGTCAGTTCTGGGGCCTGTTTTGTTTAACATATTTATCTGCGATATCAGCAAAGCGCTACAGGGGAAAGTATGTCTCTTTGCAGATGATACAAAAATTTGCAACAGAGTGGATGTTCCAGGGGTTGTAGACAAAATGAGAAGTGATATACAACAATTGGAGGATTGGACAAACGACTGGGATCTAAAGTTTAACACAGCAAAGTGTAAAATAATGCATTTAGGGAAGAAAAATCCAAATGTTAATTACAGACTCAATGACACTTTACTGACTGTTACAGACGAGGAACAGGACTTGGGAATTATTATTTCAGATGATTTAAAACTTAGTAAACAATGTAGTAATGCAGCGAGTAAGGCTAGCAGAATGCTTGGATGTATTGGTAGAGGTATTTGCAGCAGAAATAGTAAGGTTCTTATGCCACTTTATAGATCATTAGTTAGGCCTCATCTTGAGTATTGTGTGCAGTTCTGGAGGCCATATCTTCAGAAGGATATTAACAAACTTGAATCTGTGCAAAGGAGGGTTACCAAAATGGTACATGGTCTAAAAAATAAAACTTACCAGGATAGGCTCAATGACCTAAATATGTATAGCTTAGAGGAGAGAAGGGAAAGAGGTGATATGATAGCAACTTTCAAGTACATTAAAGGGTTTAGTAAAACGGAGGCTGTGGGTATTTTACATAAAATGGAAAATTCAAGAACAAGGGGTCATGAGCTCAAGCTAAAGGGTAGTAGATTCAGGAGTAATTTGAGGAAGAGTGATTGATTTATGGAATAAACTTCCTCAAGAGGTAGTAGCAACAAACACTGTGGGGGACTTTAAAAATGCATGGGACAAGCATAGGGCTATCCTACGAACTAGATAAGTTTATACTGTTAGGTAAGGTCGGGCAGACTTGCTGGGCCTATGGCTCTTATCTGTCAATATCTATGTTTCTATGTTTCTATACAAATATCTAAAATTTAAATTAAAAATCTTCTGCACCCATTTGATATATTACAAAATAAACAAAATATGAATCTTGTTTAAAATACACAAGGTAAAGAGTGAACTGTGTTTTCGTGTGCTTTTATATTTGTGATTGATATGTAAATTTAAAATGATGTAGGTATGTAAGTGTATTGTTCAGATATAATTTATATATAATTATTTATATGGGATGGTACTTAAGTTAATGTATGACCCAATTGTGCAAGTTTATGACAGTTTTAACTGTATTTGTAAGTACTTATGTTGATACAAGTCTCTATGTATTTTTAGTATATTATATACATATTTATGTCCATACATTTATTTCAGTGACATACTTAATATACTTAAAATCCCTAATTTTATTTGTAGCAGTTGTAAATTTGTGTGTAACTGTATGTAAATAAAAATTGGAAGGAAATCTAACGTATGTTGCTCTGTGTATAGCTATATATATATATATATATATATATATATATATATATATATATATATATATATATATATATATATATATATATATATATATATATATATATATATATTCATTACCAATACTATACGTACATCTACTTATGTGAATCGTATGATTTGCACTCAATCTTATAATTTGTTAATAAATGTGTTTGCAACTCTGAAGTTTAAACAAGTCTGTATTTTTGAAAACTTAACAAACATAACAAATCCTAAATAACTCAAATAATTTGGGGTAAACGTCTATGCAGATTTTAACTAAATAAGTAAGTTGTTTATATTTTCCTTTATACGTTAGGTAAAATGTCCTACACTTTTAACATACAGTGTCCTAATCTATTGTTTTAACCATGAATGGTGACTCCTGAGAACGATTATTATTATAGTTTGTATAGTATTGCAGAATTCTGTAGAGCTGGGGTTAAGTCTAGTTATAATTAAGAGAGTTTACTGGTGGCTAGCATGGGTGGTCAGCTTTCGTTGCCTGGTAACTTTGTTCATGTGCAGCTTCTTAAGACTTTTGCTTCTTAACTAGATGTTGCAGGGTCACAAAGGTCCAAAGCTGCATCCACAGCTTCATAAAACAGCCCATACTGTTTAAATCTACTATTTATGTGGCTGATGAATGGGGAATAGGAAAAAGTAAGGGAGTGGACGTGTTTTGTGAGAGAAGATAGCCAAAATGTGTTTTCTGGAAATAAATTGGTAATCCTCTCCTTAATTAGAGAGTTTTAGGGCTGATAGGTGAGCCTTCACTATACCAAAAGCTTCACTACTTTAAATATGGCTTCTCGCAATCCCTGGAAGCTGATGTTAGGAAATATTATGCAACTAGGATAGCACTCCACTTCACAAATGAATGTGTGTGAGTTAGACAGTTACTAAGGCACATGGTCCCAAAACAATATCCAGGGAAAGTGCATGGAGGTAAAAAGCAAAATATATACCCACAAAAAGAGAGAGAGGGAAAAGAAAAAAGTGGATCTTGCCCTACACTACCCTTGCACAATAAATTCACTCATTGTTATAGCAAATAACAGTCACACCAGCATCTTCAGATACTAAATGTTCTTTGTTAATAGTACAAGATACAAATAAAATCCTAGAGATTGCATTGAATTGCTATAAAACTGGCATCCCTGTGGAAAATATAAATATGCTCATATACACCATACCTAATATAAATATGCTCATATACACCATACCTAATATACAAATGCAGTTTGTCCTTAGTAAACAAGATGAAAATACTCATGTGATATAGCCAACAAGTGCATTAAGTGATATATTATTAGTATGAGAGGTTAAAAATCACTAGCTATATTAAGTGGTCACAATGAGAACACACTGCTGTTTTAAACTGTGTAAACTGATGGTAACATTAGTTTCGTTAATATAAGTTAAGCTTAATTACTTAGTGTAACACTTTACAATAAAAAGTATAAAAGAGTTTGTTGGCACACATATTGTCATCCAAGCAGGGGTGGTAAAAATAGAGGTTTTTAAAATAAGATAGAAAAAAATATTTCTATAAGAGATGTATTTATTTTTTTATTAAAGGGACAGTCTACACCAGAATTTTTATTGTTTTAAAAGATAGATAATCCCTTTATTATCCATTCTAAAATGGCACCTTTCACAAATTCCCACTGTTCTTGAACCCCTGTAATAAGAGTTTTCCCCTTTAAATAGTTTTTTAGGTATTCTCCCATTAATGAAAAATCTGCCGTCCTAAAGTCTAAAACTTTTGTTTTAGTCTGGGTGGACAGTTCCTGAACATGAATACTAAATCAAACAGATTGATGATCACTGGATCCTAAGTTCTCACCTACAGACACATCTGAAACTGTATCACTGTTTGTAAGTATTAGATCTAATATAGCTTCCTTACGAGTTGGTTCCTTGACTAATTGTTCAAGTGATTCCCCTAGCAGAGATTCAAGAATATACCTGCTTCTAGCCGATCTAGCAGAAGGAATCTTCCAGTCTATATCTGGCAAATTAAAGTCCCCCCATGCTTGATATATTTCTGTAACATTTTAGTATGTGCCCCACTATATATAGTAACGTCACTCTTTATCAGGCTGCTATGTTCAACTGAGTCTATAAAATAGGATAATGTTAGATCAATAATATCAGTTCTAGTTTATATGTGACTTTGCCTCTGTTACTGAAATAATTATAGTAACAAAGTTAACATACCTAAATATATTTCTTACAGAAGATTCCATGTCAAGCTTCAGATAACACAAATAACATATTTATTACATATTTACTTCTAAACATAATACATTATTTATATTTCTGTTCTAGAAAATAACTTTGGTAATTAAGATCAACGGCATTAAATATCTTTACTGGTAACAATCTAAGTTTAATACCTGGCTTATTCATTTTAGTTTGAAATGACTACTTTTTAGCAGTTTTCTTGCATTGGTTTGTATTTATTCTAAGCACATGTTTATTGTTTGTCTTTGTACTGGATGCATAATAGTGTGTCATTGCTTTATGTATTGAATCTGTTTTCCTGCATAGAGAGTGTTAAATACAGAAAGGTTTATAGGTTATGATCAGCATCAATTCTTCTTGCATTGAGAGTGTTAAATACAGTAAGGCGTTATCAAAATCACCTTTTTTTATATCAATTTTATATCAATTTAATATAAAATCACTTTTTTTATATCAATTTTATATCAATTTTATATCAAAATCACTTTTTTTATATCAATTTTAGATCAATTTAATATAAAATCACTTTTTTTTTATATCCATTTTATATCAATTTTATATCAAAATCACCTTTTTATATCAATTTTATATCAAATTGATATTAAAAAGGGGCGGGATTAAGGGAGGATAAAGGGGCGTGTCAACCTGTCAAAGGTGTGAAAACGGGGCGTGGTACCTGTCAAAAAGGTGTTTGACATAACCTCCATACTCTTACTACTGTCAGGTCTAACTAGTGATCTGTATATTGCTCTTCAAAACTTTTTGTGTTTGCTAGATTCATTTATTGTGTGGTGACGTACAAGTCACAATGCAGCCTAGACACCTAGACAAAAGAGCATAATACGTCATGAAACAACCTTTCAATGAAAATAAAGAAAATTACAACACCAGAAGAATTTGTTATTGCTTTGAAGCTAAATGATAAAAGTGAACCAGAATATTGTGTTGTTTGAATACTGCGCTCATGGAGGAATTTGTCTTCATTTCTGGTGTTCAACCTTTTCAGATGTAGGGTCCACATTGAATGTGTATATTATTTTGACGGACCAGTGGACACATTTCATAATTATTGACTGAATTTAATATTTTATATGTATATACATATGATGTGGTTGTCTACATGGCTATGGAATATATTTCCTTAACATGTATTTAATAATCCAAATACATTGCTTTTTAGGTATTATTATGGTATCATGGCATTGGCTATTGATTCAGGTAGAGCATGCAATGTTAAGCAACTTTCTAATTTACTTCAACTAAAAAAATTGTTTTATGCCATGGTATCGTTTGTTAAACACATTAAGATGGAACTTACCACCACCAATCAGCAGCTAGCTCCCAGTAGTGCATTGCTGCTCTTAAGCCTACCTAGCTAAGCTTTTAAAAAAATGATACCAAGAAAGCAAAGCAAATTAGATAATAGAAGTAAATTGGAAAGTTAATTAAAATTGCACACTCTATCTGAATAATGAAAGTTTAATTTTGACTTTATTGACCCTTTAGCATATGTCCACTGTATAAAAAACCTGCTTGCACAATCTTCAGTCTAAAGAGCATATCATTTTCTGCATGCCTAGTGTTTCATTCCCAAAAGGGCTGAATGTGCAATGGTTCAGTTTAAAAGAAACAGCATACGCAATAGAAAATGTTCTTGTGACATTTCTTTCTTTAACTGTGGAGAAGTGAAATTTATATTTCTAATGACACGGTGAGTCCACGGATCATCTAATTACTATTGGGAATATCACTTCTGCCCAGCAGGAGGTGGCAAAGAGCACCACAGCAAAGCTGTTAAATATCTCCTCCCTTCCCTCCAACCCCAATCATTCTCTTTGCCTAGAGCAGGAAGTGGTAAAGTTTAGGTGTTTAAAAGAAGATTATTTTAGCAAGATTTTATTATTTTTCAGCAGTGCAAGATTGTTCTACTTTGTCGTAGGGTGTAGCTGTAGTCCGATCAGTCTCTTCAGTAGAGCAGTGGTGGCTTTTAAGCAATGGGAACTTGTGGGGTACAGTCCTTACTGCGCCTCCCATGTATTTAATGCTGCCCTAATTTTGAAAGCCTGAGTAAAATTGCTCAGTCTTTATTTCTTTTCTACAGGTCCATGTGAGGAAACATGCCTCTCAAACCTAGTGAGCTGCCTTGCTGCCTGGCAGATTTATAAAGGTAAGTGCTAAATTTATTTTTTCTGGGAACACAGGAAAATTTTGTCACTTTGATTTTAATATGGGACACAATAGACATTATCCTTTGGAGTTAGGGGATTTTGTTATGATGGCAGTAATGGCAGCACTGGGGACGAGGAGATTGTGGCTCATGGTGTTAGGTGTGTTTCCTTTACTCCCAGCGGCGTTATTTTAGAAGATATTTGCCGACCGGGAGGTTAATTTTTGATACACCCATGATGGGCGGAGCTAGCTGAGATGGCAGTTTTCTGTTGCGTGCCTATTTTCCACTTCTGGGGGTTACGGAGAGCAGCGGTTTGGCTGTTAGCAAGTTCAGCAAATACTTGTATGCTGCCCTACGGTGATGCGGAAGAACAACCTCAGATCTGTCAAAGACTTTGTTTAGGCGGAGTCCTGACGTCTGCTATCAGAATATACGCTCTGGTGGCAGCAAGGAAGGTAGGCACCTCAGCAAAGCTCAGCTGAGGTGTAGAGGTGTCCGGAATATATTGTGACAATTTAATTATTTTTTGCAGGCAAAAATAAAAGTTACGTTTAACATTTAAAGAGACAGTAACATTTTTTTGTGTGGTAATTTTACATAACAATATACATTTATTTCATTTTAATCTGGTCGTTTGTGAATAAAGATGGACCAAGAGGCCCTGCAAGATGTTACATGTTCTTTATGTTTTGATGCTAACGTGGAACCACCAATCCATTTCTGTTCCTCATGTATTGAGAGAACTTTAAATTACAGGGATAGACTTTTTTTCTGAGCCAACATTGTCTAAGGCGGATACTGTCCAGGAGGCTTCTAACAATTTTCAAGATATGCCGCAGCTTTCTCCTCATGTGTCCCAAATGCTATCGTTCACACATGCAGTGCCCTGCGCTTCCTGTCAAGCTCCGCCTGGAATTACTTTGCAAGACATCGCTTCCCTCATGTCTTCGGCAGTATCTAATGCATTGTCTGCTTTTCCCATGCTGCAGGGAAAGCGCAAGAGGAAATGTAAGAATCAGTGAGTAAGGTTGCTGACACAGTCGTGGCTATTCCGAATGCTCCTCCCCAGAAATCTGAGGAAGAGGATACTTCGGTAGCATCTGAGAGTGAAATCTCAGATTCAGACAGTGTAATTCCGTCTTCTGATGCTGAAGTTGTATCCTTTAGGTTTAAGATGGAACACCTCCGTTTGTTACTAAAGGAGGTTTTGGCTACCTTGGATGACTCCGACACCACGGTCGTAGTCAATCCTAAGAAGTCTAGCAAGCTAAAAAAGTATTTTGATTTAGCTTCCATGGTGGAGGTTTTCCCTGTACCAGATTGAGCTACAGAGATTATTGCTAAGGAATGGGAGAGACCGGGTATTCCTTTTTCTCCATCCCCTTTTTTTAAAAAGATGTTTCCTATTGCTGACTCTAGTGTCTTGGCAATCGGTCCCCAAGGTGGAAGGGGCAATTTCCACTTTAGCTAAGAGGACCACTATTCCCATAGAGTATAGTTGTTCCTTTAAAGATCCTATGGATAAGAAACTGGAGGGATTGCTCAAAAAGATGTATGTTCACCAGGGTTTACAATGGCAACCTGCGGTGTGTATTGCTACTGTCAATAGTGCGGCAGCATACTGGTTTAATGTGTTGTCTTATTCTATTCAGACAGACACTCCCCTCAACGAGAGCCAGGATAGGATCAAGGCCCTTAAGTTGGCCAATTCCTTTATTACGGATGCTTCCCTACAGGTTATTAAGCTAGGAGCAAAAATTTCTGGTTTTGCTGTATTGGCTCGCAGAGCCTTATGGTTGAAATCCTGGTCTGCAGATGTGTCCTCTAAGTCTAAGCTTTTAGGGATTCCCTACAAGGGTAAGACCTTGTTTGGGCCGGGTCTGGCTGAGATCATTTCCGACATTACGGGAGGAAAAGGTCATTTCCTCCCTCAGGATAAAAAGGATAAGCAGAAGGGACTTCAGAGTAATTTTTGTTCCTTTTGAAACTTTAAGGGTAAGCCTTCCTTTCCCTCTACAAAACAAGAACAGTCCAAGCCTTCCTGGAGGTCCAACCAGTCATAGAACAAAGTAAAGATATCTAAGATGCCCGCCAATGACTGTCAGCATGAAGGGTTGCCCCCGATCTGGGACCGGATCTTGTGGGGGGCAGACTATCTTTCTTCGCTCAGGCTTGGGTTCAGGATGTTCAGCATCCCTGGGCAGTGGACATCATGTCCCAGGGATACAAACTAGAGTTCAAAACCGTTCCTCCCAGGGGCAGGTTTCTTCTCTCAAGATTATCTGTAGACAAGATAAAATGAGTGGCGTTCTTAGACTGTGTTCAAGATCTTTCCGACCTGGGATTGATAGTTCCTGTTCCAATGCAGGATCAGGGTCTAGGATTTTACTCCAATCTGTTTGTGGTTCCCAAAAAAGAGGGAACTTTCAGACCAATTCTAGATCTCAAAAGTCTAAACAAATTCCTCAGAGTACCGTCCTTCAAGATGGAAACTATTCGTTCCATTCTTCCCTTGGTTCAAGAGGTCCAATTTATGACAACAGTAGATTTAAAGGACGCGTATCTGCATGTTCCCATCCACAGGGATCATCACAAGTTTCTGGGTTTGCATTTCTAGACAAACACTTCCAGTTTGTGGCTCTATCATTTGGCCTTGCCACAGCTCCCAGAATTTTTTCAAAAGTCTTGGGATCCCTGTTGGCAGTGCTCCGGTTGCGGGGCATTGCAGTGGCGCCTTATCTGGAAGACATTTTGGTGCAGACGCCATCCTTTCAACAAGGGAACTCCCACACGGAGATGTTGTTATCTTTCCTGTGCGCTCATGGATGGAAGGTGAATTTGGGAAAGAGTTCCTTAATTCCAGCTACAAGGGTAGTTTTCTTGGGAACCATAATAGATTCCCTATCAATGAAAATATTTCTGACAGAGGTCAGAAAATCAAAGAGTCTCGATTCTTGACTGAGGCTTCAGTCCTCTCCTCGGCCGTCGGTGGCTCAATGTATGGTATGATCAGTCTGATGGTAGCTGCCATGGACATCATTCTGTTTGCCTGTTTCCACCTCAGACCTCTGCAGTTATGCATGCTCAGGCAGTGGAACGGGGATTATGCGGATCTGTCTCCGCGATTAAATCTGGATCAGGGACGAGAGATTCTCTTCTTTGGTGGTTGTCTCAGGATCATCTCTCTCAGGAAACCTGCTTTCGCAGTCCCACCTGAGTGATTGTGACAACGGACGCCAGCCTGCTAGGATGGGGAGCAGTCTGGGGTTCTCTAAAGGATCAGGGGACTTGGACTCGGGAGGAGTCTGTTCTCCCCATAAACATTCTGGAGCTGAGGGAAATCTTCAATGCTCTCCTGGCCTGGCCTTCGGTAGCTTTGGCTCGGTTTATCAGGTTCCAATCGGACAACATAACCTCAGTGGCTTACGTCAACCATCAGGGAGGAACTCGGAGTTCATTGGCCATAAAAGAGGTAGCCAAGATTATTCAGTGGGCGGAGTCACACAACTACTGTCTATCTGCAATCCACATTCCTGGAGTGGACAATTGGGAAGCGGATTTTCTGAGCACACAGACCTTTCACCCGGGGGAGTGGGAGCTCCATCCAGAAGTGTTTTCTAGCTTGATTCTCAAATGGGGACAGCCGGAACTGGATCTCATTGCATCTCGTCAGAATGCCAAGCCCCTGAGGTACGGGTCGAAGTCAAGGGATCCTCAGGCTATACTGATTGATGCTCTGGCGGTTCCTTGGAATTTCAGTCTAGCAAACCTATTTCTTCCGTTCCCTCTGCCTCCTCGGGTCATTGCTCGAATCAAACAGGAGAGGGCGCCGGTGATCTTCATTGCACCGGCGTGGCCTCGCAGGATCTGGTATGCCGACCTAGTGGAGATGTCATCTCTCCCACCTTGGAGACTTCCACTGAGGAAGGACTGCTTGGAGATTGAATGCTTAATCTTATCTAAGTCGGTCATTGAGACCATGATTCAGGTTTATAAGCCTGTTACCAGAAAGATTTACTACAAGATATGGCATAAATATATATTTTGTTTCTTGTTGCTATTTCATCTGCTCGTAGAGCCTCAGAGCTCTCCTTACCTTATTTTCCATTCGGATAAGGTAGTTTTGCGTACTAAGTTAGGGTTTCTCCCTAAGGTGGTTTCGGATAGGAACATTAATCAGGAGAATGTTGTTCCTTCTTTATGTCCTAACCCATCTTCTCATAAGGAACGTCTGTTGCACAACCTAGATGTGGTGTCTTCTGCTCTGTTTGTGGTGTTCTCTGGGAAATGTAAGGGGCAGAACGCCACGGCTACTTCTCTTTGTTTTTGGCTGAGGAGTATCATTCGCTTGGCCTATGAAACTGCTGGACAGCAGCCTCCAGAGAAGGTCACGGCTCATTCTACGAGGGCTGTTTCCTCTTCCTGGGCATTCAAAAATGAAGCTTCTGTGGAAGCTTCTGTGGAACAGATTTGCAAGGCTGCAACTTGGTCCTCTCTTCACACTTTTTCAAAATTTTATAAATTTGATACTTTTGCCTCGGCTGAGGCTTCTTTTGGGAGAAAGATTCTTCAAGCAGTGGTGCCTTCTATTTAGGTTCCCTGTCTTGTCCCTCCCTTATCTGTGTCCTCTAGCTTGGGTATTGATTCCCAATAGTAATTAGATGATCCGTGGACTCAATGGCCTCTAGTTATGAAGCTCCGTACGTACCTGCCTTCACCGTCAACTAAATAAAGTTATTAACCCCTAAACCGCCGCTCCTAGACCCCGCCGCAACTATAATAAATATATTAACCCCTAAACCGCCACTCCCGGACCCCGCCGCAACTATAATAAATATATTAACCCCTAAACCTCCGCTCTCAGACCCCGCCGCAACCATAATAAATATGTTAACCCCTAAATCGCCGCTCCTAGACCCCGCCGCAACTATAATAAATATATTAACCACTAAACCGCAGCTCCCGGACCCCACCACAACTATAATAATTATATTAACCCCTAAACCGCAGCTCCCGGACCCCGCCGCAACTATAATAATTATACTAACCCCTAAACCGCCGCTCCCGGACCCCGCCGCAACTATAATAATTATATTAACCCCTAAACCGCCGCTCCCGGACCCCGCCGCAACCATAATAAATATGTGAACCCCTAAACCGCCGCAACTATAATAAATATGTTAACCCCTAAACCGCCGCTCCCGGACCCCGCCGCCACCTACATAATACCTATTAACCCCTATCCTGCCCCCCCCATACCGCCGCCACCTATAATAAATTTATTAACCCCTATCCTGCCCCCCCTATACCGCCGCCACCTATAATAAATTTATTAACCCCTATCCTGCCCCCCCTACACCGCCGCCACTATAATACAATTATTAATCCCTAAACCTAAGTCTAACACTAATCCTAACACCCCCCTAACTTAAATATTAATTAAATCTAAATAATATTACTCTTATTAACTAAATTAATCCTATTTAAAACTAAATACTTAGCTATAAAATAAACCCTAATATAGCTACAATATAACTAATAATTACATTGTAACTATTTTAGGATTTATTTTTATTTTACAGGCAACTTTGTATATATTTTAACTAGGTACAATAGCTATTAAATAGTTATTAACTATTTAATAGCTACCTAGTTAAAATAATTACAAAATTACCTGTAAAATAAATCCTTACCTAAGTTACAATTAAACCTAACACTACACTATCATTAAATTAATTATTCCAATTTAAAACTAAATACTTACCTGTAAACTAAACCCTAAGATAGCTACAATGTAATTAATAATTACATTGTAGCTATCTTAGGATTTATATTTATTTTACAGGCAACTTTGTATTTATTTTAACTAGGTACAATAGTTATTAAATAGGTATTAACTATTTAATAACTACCTAGCTAAAAGAAATACAAAATTACCTGTAAAATAAATCCTAACCTAAGTTACAATTAAACCTAACACTACACTATCATTAAATTAATTAAATAAATTAGCTACCAATACCTACAATTAAATACAATTAAATAAACTAAACTAAATTACCAAAAAAAACAACACTAAATTACAGAAAATAAAAAAATATTACAAGAATAAATACAAGAATTTTAAACTAATTACACCTAATCTAAGCCCCCTAATAAAAAAAAAAAAAAACCAAAATAATAAAAGTCCCTATCCTATTCTACATTACAAGGTAATCAGCTCTTTTACCAGCCCTTAAAAGGCTTTTTGCGGGGCATGCCCCAAAGTAATCAGCTCTTTTGCCTGTAAAAAAAAATACAACCCCCCCCAACATTAAAACCCACCACCCACATACCCCTACTCTAACCCACCCAAACCCCCCTTAAAAAACTTAACACTAACTCCCTGAAGATCTCCCTACCTTGAGTCGTCTTCACCCAGCCGGGCCGAAGTCTTTATCCGATGGGGCAGAAGAGGACTTCCAGACCGGCAGAAGTCTTCATTCTATCCGGGCAGAAGAGGACATCCGGACCGGCAGACATCTTTATCCAAGCGGCATCTTCTATCTTCATGCATCCGACAAGGAGCGGCTCCATCTTCAAGAACATGAGAACATCCTTCTTGCGCGACGACTACCCGACGAATGGCTGGTCCTTTAAATGGCGTCATTCAAGATGGCGTCCCTCGAATTCCGATTGGCTGATAGGATTCTATCAGCCAATCGGAATTAAGGTAGGAAAAATCTGATTGGTTGATGCTATCAGCCAATCAGATTGAAGTTCAATCCGATTGGCTCATTGGATCATCTGATTGGCTGATTGCATCAGCCAATCAGATTTTTCCTACCTTAATTCCGATTGGCTGATAGAATCCTATCAGCCAATCGGAATTCGAGGGACAACATCTTGGATGACGTCATTTAAAGGACCAGCCATTTGTTGGGTAGTCGTCGTGCAAGAAGGATGTTCCGTGCCGGAGGTCTTGAAGATGGAGCCGCTCCTTTCACATGGATGTGAAAAGTCTTTACACCTCTATAAAACACGAAACAGGGATAGCTGTAATAAGGAAGACATTGATGGTGAACAGGGGATACAGTCACGTACAGGTTAATTTTATTGAGGATCTATTGAGGTTAATCCTCTATTGGAATTATTTTTTATTTCAGGACCAGTGGTACGTTCAGACGAGAGGCACTGCTATGGGCTCTAACGTTGCCCCATCATACGCCAATCTCTTCATGAAGGAAATTGAAGAAAATTGTGTATATCAAAATGCATTATTCAGAAAGTATGGGGCTGTTTGGCTCCGCTACATTGATAATGTGTTTGGCGTATGGTGGGGCAACGTGGAGTCCCTTTTACAGTTTGTCAATGAGCTCAATATAGAAGTAAGAGGTTTAGAGTTCACAGTCAATTACAGTGAGGAGCATATATCTTTTCTGGACACTAAAGTCATCAAGGCAGGTAGACTCCTTGAGTTTGATCTACACTGTAAAGAAACAGATAAGAATAACCTCCTTCTATACAATAGTTTTCACCCCAGGAATTTGGTAGAGTCACTCCCAAGGAGTAAGTTTCTCAGAGTGGATAGAATTGTGAGCACTAGTGACAGGAAGACATACATTCAAAGAAATGAAGGAGAAGTTTATAAATAGGGGATACCCGAATAAACTACTGGACAACACTTTATCTAATCTAGATAAAACTTTGGGCAAGAGTACTGATAAGAACAAGGATAGAATGGTTTTTGTTAGCCAATATAATCCACTTAGCAACAAAATAGCAAAATTAATACGCCAGAATTGGCACATTTTGGAGGAATGTAACAAGGGAGTGATACAATTTAAAGAACCACCACTCATGGCCTACAAAAGAGTCAAGAGCTTAAGGGATCAGCTAGTTAAAACAGATGTGGGCACCATGGGAAAAATTCAACAGACCCTTACAGGTAATAAGAGAGTAGGTACTTTCCCTTGCTATAATTGCATGAGTTGTCACTCCATTATTAAAGGAGAAAATTTCCACCACCCACAGAGTGGTAGGAAATATATGATTAAAGGTTTTTTTTACGTGTGAGACAACTCATGTAATTTACCTCATTAAATGCCCTTGTTCTCTGGTATATATTGGCGAGACTACCCGGAAGGCTCGTGACCGCATGAGCCAGCACAGATCAAACATTAGGTGCAAAAATAAAGAGGCCCCTGTTTCAAGCCATTTTTTAGAGAAGGTGTCAGTCAGATGAGGTGGCAGATCATAGATCATGTGGGCCCCAATAGAAATGGTATGGATAGGGAACGTCTCCTCCAACAAAGAGAAATGTGGTGGATACACCAATTAGCTACATTACAACCCAGGGGTCTAAATAGAGACTATGATCTATCTTGCTTTTTCTGAACATGATATTTTATAAATTATTTTATTTTATAATGCGCCTGCCACACTTTATGATCTAAATAGTTGCATACTCTTCTATTTATTTATCTCACAATATATCTGATGTTGTTTGAGAACTGTCCCAAGAATTTAAGATATATATATATATATATACAAAACTCTTCAAGTGACATAGAGTGTACTATTGTCAATATGATTCTAAATATAAAATGCCACAACTAATAATCTATCTGCATCCTCAAGATTCATTATTGTGTATTGTTTTTATTTAGGTGGTCATTATAGTGTGAGAAACATTAAATTATATAGGCCTTGTGCAATAGTTACATATGACCACTAGAGGGAACCATCTCCCCAGTGTAGGTGCATTTTGGCGCCCTGTGGAGGGTATTTAAATGTTTGTGTGTTGTTAATAAAAATATAGCATGAGGAAGGGGCTGTGACCCCGAAACGTTAGCTCTTTGTAATAAACATTGCCTTTTTAACCTTTGGAGTGCTGGAGTTCCATTTTGTGTTTGCTGATTGTTGGAGGGCTGTGGCAGTGCCCTTGGTCTCCTGTGCACCCATTCCTCTGTGCTGTGCTCTTTTTGGGATTCCATAGGAATCAATGGGATATCGGGCAGCACAGAACATGAGCTTTCGCTATGGTCAGACTCCCATTGACTCCTATGGGATCCGCCGCCTCCAGGGCGGCGGATTGAAATCCAGGTACGATGGCCCGGAATAGAGGCGAGCGTACCTGGTAGTAGTTTGATAACTACCAAAAGTAGTCAGATTGTGCCGAACTTGCGTTCGGAACATCTGGAGTGACGTAAGCATCGATCTGTGTCGGACTGAGTCCGGCGGATCGAAGCTTACTTCACTATATTCTACTTTTGCCGGGCAGTAGGGTTGATAACTAAGGCGAATCAGCCTCACCACAAGTACGCTGGTGAATTCCAGCGTATTTGTGGTTGACGGCTTGATAACTAGAGGCCAATGTGTCATTTGAAAGAAAACGAAATTTATGCTTACGTGAGTCCACGGCCCGTCCTGTTTTTTTAAGACAGGTTTTTTGTCATATATAAACCTCAGGCACCTCTGCACCTTGTTGCTTCCTTTCTCTCCTTTACTTTGGTCGAATGACTGGGGTTGGAGGGAAGGGAAGTGATATTTAAAAGATTTGCTGTGGTGCTCTTTGTCGCCTCCTGGTGGACAGGAGTGATATTCCCAATAGTAATTAGATGATCCATGAACTCACTGTGTCAAGAAATAAATACATTTATCAGGTAAGCATAAATTTAGTTGTATGTTCTTATTTGGCTACCAGAAGGAGCAGAGATTTGTTTTGGAACACCTTGCTGACTACACTGGAATTATAAGTGGCCCTAAGTAGTGGGGGTGATGGATATTCAGTAATGGGATTAATAAATTGGGGAGCAGTGTTAATATTTTTTCTTGGAAATGCATGCACTGTACCTAGATTTGTTCACTCATAGTAGAGGTTAAAGGGACAGTCTACACCTTGGTCATCTTAAAGGCTTACCTTAGATTAAGCTGCAAATAGCCTCCTGCACCTTTTCTATATCATGCAGCAGGAATGGTAAAAAAAAATATTTTAAAATGAATATTGTTTCTGGCCACTTTGAAATGGCTGCCAAGCTCTGCCCACTGATGACATCATGATCTGGACTGTATATCCCAGGACATACTTGAAAACAAGAGAAATGTCAATGTATCCTTCCTGGTAAAATAAATATTTTATAAATAAATATGGCATTCAATCAAAAAAGGCTCACTAGTTGGATTCAACAGACTGTCAATGCTATTTATCAGAGTGCCTAAAAGATTTGCAGCTTAATCTTAGGTAAGACTTTAAGATGACTAAGGTGTAGACTGTTGCTTTAAAGAGAACAAACAAAATTGAGTAATAGACGTAAGTTGGAAAGTTGATTATATTGCATGCTCTATCTGATTCAAAAAAGATGATTTTATTTTGACTCTATTGCCCCTTTAATTCTCTGAGGCTGTCTGTAGACCAGTCACTGTAGATCGATGAATTTATTTCTTTATTTTAACAAGTGTGTTTACTTATACACGTCTCTGTTTTTGGATATCTACCATTGGTTTCTTGTTATAGATCATGGTGCTTTCATCATGCATTGTTAGGGATTTGAGATTCCAAGTTATACAACAGAAAATAACAATCAAGTTCCATTTATTCCTCCTAGTATGTAGAATAACCTACACTGTTCTCCAGTTGAATTTGTTTTACAGCTGTGTGACATTATGAAGTAGGCAGGTAGTGGCGGTGTAATACTTTGTAATATTATCACATTTTCTGCCTAATTTAACATACATTTATTTAGTGTTAATTTGTGCAATAAACATTGAAAACATTTAATATTAGCTAGTTTTAGGTTAATTTGGCTCACATTTTAGCAGGGTGGTCATTAAAATCAGCCGGGTTGTGCCCCATTAAAAAGGACCTGGAGATAACACTGACCTAGGACCTGCTGAATTCCAGGGAATTGCATAACATCATCACTTTTATAACAGAAAATATATGAGATGGTGCCATAAATAGGAAATACTTCTTTTATTTGAAATCTGAATTCTTAACTAAGCTACTAAATGTTCTCTTCCTCATTAGGTCTACTGACTCCCAACAGAGCAGCCATGGCAAATGGACATTGTCTAGTAGTGACGATGATGATATTGACTCTAAGGACAGGGGAAAGCCATCTACGTCATCAGGGAAAGCGACCAGATTTGATTCAGAGCCACAGTTCCCATGCTCTGACGCCAGGAAGGCATCTCATAAAAGGAAATTAAACCCTTTAAAATTTAAAGATGAAGCCTCTATAAAAGAGCTATCCCTAGCCAAGAAACTGAAAACTGACCAGGAAGAATCAGGTTGGTGCTTATCAAGCAGCGATGATGAAGGTGGAAAGAGGAGAGTTAAGGCAAAGAGGGAAGATGTGCCCAGAAAACAACAAGGTCCAAAAACTGAGTATCATAGCCCAAAGCTGCACACGAAATACAAGACGCCGAGTGACGATCAGGATCCTTGGGAGCTTCTCCATGCTGGTGAACCTTTTTGCTTCTACCTCACTAAAGTCAGAGGGATCAAAGCTAAATACAACACAGGAGCTCTTCATATCAAAGGTATTGTTGGTAATAGGACACAATCATGTGAGAATGTATATCACATATACACATACAGACATTGAGTTGGTGATGCCAGGCTTCCCTTGCCCTTATGCATCTAGAACCTGTTCAGTCTGCCCATATCTAGTCCAGTGCCAACTCATGTTTACAACATACAGCCAAAGGTTCACTTTTACTGAACAAATTCAATGAATAATTGTAATCTAAATTAGAATAACCATTTTTTTTATCAGGAACCTCTGGTTATCTCCCTCCTCTTTATTAAATGCTGCATAATGGTGCCCAAAGGTAGTCCTCAGGATCTGCCAACTATTTCTGTGTGAAAAGAAGCTGTGCAAATTGCTTGTTTTTATCAGGAATACTAAACTTCATAGCATTGGCAGATGGAACTGGAGATGAGCACACCTGGTACAGATACACTATGCTGCTATCCATTAGATAATTTGTATCCTTATTGTTTTTTCTTTTTACAAGTTATGCCAAGGAACATGGACACTATCTCATTATACCTTTTTTGTAATGACCTCTGGAAACGATTTATCATTATTTCTTTAAAGGGACACTGTACTGTAACATTTCACCACTTTAATTTGTTCCCAGTGATCAATTTTACCTGCTTGAGAGTATTACATTTTAAACAACTTTCCAATTCACATCCATTATCTAAATGTGCACAATCTTTTTATATGCACTGTATTTGAGGCACCAGCTCCTAATGGGTATGTGCAAGATTATGCTTTTTGTGATTGGCTTATGGCTTTCACATGATGAATTAGCAATGACTAACGTTGCCATTTGTCAGAATAAATCTACTACTTCTTTGAAATCTAAGTGATTTTGCATTGTCTATATAGGAATAGTCTAGTCAAAATTAAACTTTACTGATTCAGATAGAGCATGCAATTTTAAGCAACCTTCTAATTTACTCCTATTATCAATTTTCCTTCGTTCTCTTGGTATCTTTATTTGAAAAAGCAAGAATGTAAGCATAGGAGCCGGCCCATTTTTGGTTCAGCACCTGGGTAGCACTTTCTGATTGGTGTCTAAATGTAGCCACTAATCAGCAAGCGCTACCCAGGTTCTGAACCAAAAATGGTCCAGCTCCTAAGTTTACATTCAAATAAAATAAGAGAATCAAGAAAAATTGATAATAGGAGTAAATTAGAAAGTTGCTTAAAATTGCATGCTCTATCTGAATCATGCAAGTTTAATTCTGACTAGACTATCCTTTCAATATGCATTTATTGATTATGCTATTCCACTGTGTTTAGTTGTCCTTTAACCTTTTTTAAAGAGTGTTCATGCAGCACTTTATAATACAATGAACTGCTTGTCTAAAAACATTGTCTCTTTAAAAACAGAATAACTGACTTTCTGGAAGTATATATTGTAAATGAGCTTGAAACCATTTAAAAAATCTTAGTACCTGTCATAACAATTATTGCAAGTAGCATTGTTTTTTTAAACTTGTTTTAACACATTTGCTTTTTTTAGTATGTGTAATCATAATTACAGTCATTTTGGCAAACAAATAACCCTCAAATTAATTTTTTACAGAAAATGTATTAAATAGTCCCTTACCAATAACATTGTGAGACAAAAGGCAGAGACTAATGAAATAATTCACAGAATTTCTCCCGTATATGTAGAGTCAGATTATAATACTTTTATTTGTTTGATTTGGCACTTAACATGAGTATTCTCTGATCCTTGATAAGTAAATGCAGTATCTGATATTCTAAAGCACAAAGGCTAATATTATAGTTTTTTTCTTTCATAAGGTGGTGAGAGTCCACAAGCAATTACTCCTGGGGTTCAACTTCTGGCCACTAGCAAAAGGCAAAGACTCCCAAAGCTCTAATAGCACGTAATCCAACCTCTCTGATATTTTAGTCTTTTCTTTGCCTCACAGGAGGAAGGTGAAGAATTGAGGTGCTCCAGATTCTTCTTTGAGAGTTGTCCTCATACTGATGTGAGGCCCATTTCTTTCATGTAATTGGCAAGAGTCCATGAGCTAGTGACGTGTGGGATATACATTCCTACCAGGAGGGGCAAAGTTTCCCAAACCTCAAAATGCCTATAAATACACCCTCACCACACCCACAATTCAGTTTTACAAACTTTGCCTCCTATGGAGGTGGTGAAGTAAGTTTGTGCTAGATTCTACGTTGATATGCGCTTCTCAGCATGCTGAAGCCCGGTTCCTCTCAGAGTGCAGTGAATGACAGAGACATGTGAAGGGAGTATTACCTATTGAATGCAATGGTCATCCTAACGGGGATCTATTTCATAGGTTCTCTGTTATCGGTCGTGGAGATTAATCTCCTACCTCCCTTTTCAGATCGACGATATACTCTTATATATACCATTACCTCTACTGATTCTCGTTTCAGTACTGGCTTGGCTATCTACTTTATGTAGATGAGTGTCTTTTGGTAAGTATGTTTTCCTTTATTTAAGACACTCTTAGCTATGGTTTGGCACTTTAAATGTAAAGTTCTAAATATCATGATTCAGGTTTATCAGTATATTTCCTTTTTTACAGACTGTCAGTTTTATTTTAGGAAATGCACATTAAAAAAAAATAAAAAAAAATTCTTACCTGAAATTTTTCAAAATTGACTTTTTTTCCAAATTGCGGGCTGTTGGGCTCGCGGGTGCGCAAAATGCTATAATTTATTGCGTCATATTTGGCTCGAGAATTACATTTGTTGACGTATTTTCGTCATTTCCGGCGTCTTACTTGGCGACGAAAATTTTCACGTAGTTGCGTCATCTATGACGCTTGTGTTTGTTGCAGCCGTTTTTGGCACCAAAAAATATTTTGTCAGTTGTGGGCGTCATACTTGGCGCCAGACTTTTGACATTATTTAAGTCTTCATGTATTTTTGCTTCTGGTTTCCAGAGGCTTATTCTGTTTGCATTTTCTCCTGTTAAGTGTAGTCAGTCCACGGGTCATCCATTACTTATGGGATTATAACTCCTCCCTAACAGGAAGTGCAAGAGGATCACCCAAGCAGAGCTGCTATATAGCTCCTCCCCTCTACGTCATACCCAGTCATTCTCTTGCACCTAACTAATAGATAGGATGTGTGAGAGGACAGTGGTTATTAAAACTTAGTTTTTTATTTCTTCAATCAAAAGTTTGTTATTTTAAACGGCACCGGAGTGTGTTGTTTTTTCTCAGGCAGCATTAGAAGAAGAATCTACCTGAGTTTGTATATGATCTTAGCGGACGTAACTAAGATCCATTTGCTGTTCTCTGCCATTCTGAGGAGCGAGGTAACTTCAGAACAGGGGACAGCGGGCAGGGTTCACCTGCAAATGAGGTATGTTGCAGTATATTAATTTCTAAGGAATGGAATTGACTGAGAAAATACTGCTAATACCGATAAAATGTAAGTACAGCCTTAAATGCAGTAGTAGCAACTGGTATCAGGCTGTTATGTATGTATGTTGGCACTGAAGTATTTCTGGGGAATGGCACTTCACTAAGAAAATACTGTATACATATAACTTATAGCCTTTCTGCAGTAAAAGCAACTAGCAACAGGCTTTTTTATAACTTCATGTATTTATATTTAAAACGTTTACTGGCTTGTTAATCGTTTTAGCTCTGAGGTACTTGGTGAAAAATTTTATGGGCATTAATTTCCACTTGGCTATCGTTGGTTTTAAATAAAATCAGTTTATTGAGCTTCCCCACTGTTGTATTATGAGTGGGAGGGGCCTATTTTGGCGCTTTTCTACGCAGTAGAAATTCAGTCACAAGTCTTCCTTGTTCTCCCTGCATGATCCAGGATGTCTCTTCAGAGCTCAGGGGTCTCCAAAACTAGTTTTGAGGGAGGTAATCGCTCACAGCAGACCTGTGAGACTGTGCTTGACTGTGATAAAAACGTATATATTTTATTGTTATCCGTTTTTTTGGTATTAAGGGGTTAATCATCCATTTGCTAGTGGGTGCAATCCTTTGCTAAATTAATACATTTACTGTAAAAATTTGGTTTCTATAACCAATCCGGTTCATTGTTATTTCAACTGTGACAGTTTTTGGGTGCTTCTTAAAGGCACAGTAACGTTTTTTATTTTGCTTGAAAATTGTTTTGAAAAGTATTTTCCAAGCTTGCTAGTCTAATTGCTAGTTTGTTTAAACATGTCTGACACAGAGGAATCTCTTTGTGCAATATGTTTAAAGGCCAATGTGGAGCCCAATAGAAATTTGTGTACTAATTGCATTGATGCTACTTTAAATAAAAGCCAATCTGTACATGTCAAGAAAATTTCACCAGACAACGAGGGGAAAGTTATGCCGACTAACTCTCCTCACGTGTCAGTACCTGCACCTCCCGCTCAGGAGGTGCGTGATATTGTGACGCCAAGTACATCAGGGCGGCCATTACAAATCACTTTACAAGACATGGCTAATGTTATGACTGAAGTTTTATCTAAATTGCCAGAACTTAGAGGTAAGCGCGACCACTCTGGGGTGAGAACAGAGTACGCTGATAATGTTAGGGCCATGTCTGATACTGCATCACAAATGGCAGAGCATGAAGACGGAGAGCTTCATTCTGTAGGTGACGGATCTGATCCAAATAGACTGGACTCAGACATTTAAAATTTTAAATTTAAGCTTGAGAACCTCCTTGTATTATTAGGGGAGGTATTAGCGGCTCTGAATGATTGTAACACGGTTGCAATCCCAGAGAAATTATGTAGGCTGGATAGATACTATGCGGTACCGGCGTGTACTGACGTCTTTCCTATACCTAAGAGGCTTACAGAGATTATTACTAAGGAGTGGGATAGGCCCGGTGTACCTTTTTCCCCCCCTCCTATATTTAGAAAAATGTTTCCAATAGACGCCACCACACGGGACTTATGGCAGACGGTCCCTAAGGTGGAGGGAGCAGTTTCTACTCTGGCTAAGCGTACCACTATCCCGGTGGAGGATAGCTGTGCCTTTTCAGATCCAATGGATAAAAAGTTAGAGGGTTACCTTAAGAAAATGTTTACTCAACAAGGTTTTATATTACAACCCCTCGCATGCATTGCGCCTGTCACGGCTGCGGCGGCATTCTGGTTTGAGTCTCTGGAAGAGACCCTTGACACAGCTCCATTGGATGAGATTACACACAAGCTTAAAGCCCTTAAGCTAGCTAATTCATTTATTTCTGATGCCGTAGTACATCTAACTAAGCTTACGGCTAAGAATTCTGGATTCGCCATTCAGGCGCGCAGAGCGCTGTGGCTAAAATCCTGGTCAGCCGATGTGACTTCTAAATCTAAATTGCTTAACATACCTTTCAAAGGGCAGACATTATTCGGGCCCGGTTTGAAAGAAATTATCGCTGACATTACCGGAGGTAAGGGCCATGCCCTGCCTCAAGACAGAGCCAAATCAAGGGCTAGACAGTCTAATTTTCGTGCCTTTCGTAACTTCAAGGCAGGAGCAGCATCAACTTCCTCCGCTCCAAAACAGGAAGGAACTGTTGCTCGCTACAGACAGGGCTGGAAACCTAACCAGACCTGGAACAAGGGCAAGCAGGCCAGAAAACCTGCTGCTGCCCCTAAGACATGAAGTGAGGGCCCCCAATCCGGAAACGGATCTAGTAGGGGGCAGACTTTCTCTCTTCGCCCAGGCTTGGGCAAGAGATATCCAGGATCCCTGGGCGTTAGAGATCATATCTCAGGGATATCTTCTGGACTTCAAAGCTTCTCCTCCAAAAGGGAGATTTCATCTTTCAAGGTTGTCAACAAACCAGATAAAGAAAGAGGCGTTTCTACGCTGTGTACAAGATCTTTTACTAATGGGAGTGATCCACCCGGTTCCGCGGTCGGAACACGGGCAAGGGTTTTACTCAAATCTGTTTGTGGTTCCCAAGAAAGAGGGAACCTTCAGACCAATCTTGGATTTAAAGATCCTAAACAAATTCCTAAGAGTTCCATCGTTCAAAATGGAAACTATTCGGACAATCTTACCCATGATCCAAAAGGGTCAATACATGACCACAGTGGATTTAAAGGATGCCTACCTTCACATACCGATTCACAAAGATCATTACCGGTTCCTAAGGTTTGCCTTCCAAGACAGGCATTACCAGTTTGTAACTCTTCCCTTCGGGTTAGCTACTGCCCCAAGAATATTTACAAAGGTTCTGGCTTCTCTTCTGGCGGTACTAAGACCGCGAGGAATATCGGTAGCTCCGTACCTAGACGACATTCTGATACAAGCGTCAAGTTTCCAAACTGCCAAGTCTCATACAGAGTTTGTACTGGCATTTCTAAGGTCACATGGGTGGAAAGTGAATGAAGAAAAGAGTTCTCTATTGCCACTCACAAGAGTTCCCTTTTTAGGGACTCTTATAGATTCTGTAGAAATGAAAATTTACCTGACAGAAGACAGGTTAACAAAGCTTCTAAATGCTTGCCGTGTCCTGCATTCCATTCCACACCCGTCAGTGGCTCAATGCATGGAGGTAATCGGCTTAATGGTAGCGGCAATGGACATAGTACCCTTTGCACGCCTGCATCTCAGACCACTGCAATTGTGCATGCTAAGTCAGTGGAATGGGGATTACTCAGATTTGTCCCCTATGCTGAATCTGGATCAAGAGACCAGAAATTCTCTTCTATGGTGGCTCTCTCGGCCACATCTGTCCAAGGGGATGCCCTTCAGCAGGCCAGATTGGACGATTGTAACAACAGACGCCAGCCTGATAGGTTGGAGGCGCTGTCTGGAACTCCCTGAAGACTCAGGGATCATGGACTCAGGAGGAGAGTCTCCTTCCCATAAATATTCTGGAATTAAGAGCAGTTTTCAATGCCCTTCTGGCTTGGCCTCAGTTAGCAACTCTGAGGTTCATCAGGTTTCAGTCGGACAACATCACGACTGTGGCTTACATCAACCATCAGGGAGGGACAAGGAGTTCCCTAGCGATGATGGAAGTCTCAAAGATAATTCACTGGGTAGAGTCTCACTCTTGCCACCTATCAGCGATCCACATCCCAGGCGTGGAGAACTGGGAAGCGGACTTTCTAAGTCGCCAGACTTTTCATCCGGGGGAGTGGGAACTTCATCCGGAGGTCTTTGCCCAAATACTTCGGCGTTGGGGCAAGCCAGATCTGGATCTCATGGCGTCTCGCCAGAACGCCAAACTTCCTTGTTACGGATCCAGGTCCAGAGACCCGGGAGCAGTTCTGATAGATGCTCTGACAGCACCTTGGGCCTTCAACATGGCTTATGTGTTTCCACCATTTCCGATGCTTCCTCGATTGATTGCCAGGATCAAACAGGAGAGAGCATCAGTGATTCTAATAGCACCTGCGTGGCCACGCAGGACCTGGTATGCAGACCTAGTGGACATGTCGTCCTGTCCACCATGGTCTCTACCTCTGAGACAGGACCTTCTGGTGCAGGGTCCTTTCAAACATCCAAATCTAATTTCTCTGAGGCTGACTGCATGGAGATTGAACGCTTGATTCTATCAAAGCGTGGATTCTCGGAGTCAGTGATTGATACCTTAATACAGGCTAGGAAGCCTGTTACCAGGAAAATTTACCATAAAATATGGCGCAAATACTTGCATTGGTGCGAATCCAAGAGTTACTCATGGAGTAAGGTTAGGATTCCTAGGATATTGTCTTTTCTACAAGAAGGTTTAGAAAAGGGTTTATCCGCTAGTTTGTTAAAGGGACAGATCTCAGCTTTGTCCATCCTTTTTCACAAACGTCTGTCAGAAGTTCCAGACGTTCAGGCTTTTTGTCAGGCTTTGGCCAGGATTAAGCCTGTGTTTAAAACTGTTGCTCCGCCATGGAGCTTAAACTTAGTTCTTAACGTTTTACAGGGTGTTCCATTTGAACCCCTTCATTCCATTGATATCAAGCTGTTATCTTGGAAAGTTCTGTTTTTAATGGCTATTTCCTCGGCTCGAAGAGTCTCTGAGTTATCGGCCTTACATTGTGATTCCCCTTATCTGATTTTCCATTCAGACAAGGTAGTTCTGCGTACTAAACCTGGGTTCTTACCTAAGGTAGTCACTAACAGGAATATCAATCAAGAGATTGTTGTTCCATCATTGTGCCCTAACCCTTCCTCAAAGAAGGAACGACTTCTGCACAATCTGGACGTTGTCCGTGCCCTGAAATTTTATTTGCAGGCAACTAAAGATTTTCGACAAACTTCTTCCCTGTTTGTCGTGTATTCTGGACAGAGGAGAGGTCAAAAGGCTTCGGCTACCTCTCTCTCCTTCTGGCTTCGTAGCATAATACGTTTAGCCTATGAGACTGCTGGACAGCAGCCTCCTGAAAGAATTACAGCTCATTCCACCAGAGCTGTGGCTTCCACCTGGGCCTTTAAGAATGAGGCCTCTGTTGAACAGATTTGCAAGGCTGCAACTTGGTCTTCACTTCACACTTTTTCCAAATTTTACAAATTTGACACTTTTGCTTCTTCAGAGGCTGTTTTTGGGAGAAAGGTTCTTCAGGCAGTGGTTCCTTCCGTGTAATGAGCCTGCCTGTCCCTCCCGTCATCCGTGTACTTTTAGCTTTGGTATTGGTATCCCATAAGTAATGGATGACCCGTGGACTGACTACACTTAACAGGAGAAAACAAAATTTATGCTTACCTGATAAATTCCTTTCTCCTGTAGTGTAGTCAGTCCACGGCCCGCCCTGTTTTTTTATGGCAGGTCTAAATTTTAAATTATACTCCAGTCACCACTGCACCCTATAGTTTCTCCTTTCTCGTTTGGTTTTCGGTCGAATGACTGGGTATGATGTAGAGGGGAGGAGCTATATAGCAGCTCTGCTTGGGTGATCCTCTTGCACTTCCTGTTAGGGAGGAGTTATAATCCCATAAGTAATGGATGACCCGTGGACTGACTACACTACAGGAGAAAGGAATTTATCAGGTAAGCATAAATTTTGTTTTTTCCCATTCCTGAAACTGTCATATAAGGAAATTGATAATTTTGCTTTATATGTTCTTTTTTCTATTACATATTGCAAGATGTCCCAATCTGACCCTGTATCAGAATCTACTTCTGGAATGCTGCTGCCTGATGTCGGTTCTACCAAAGCTAAGTGCATTTGTTGTAAACTTGTGGTAACTGTTCCTCCGGCTGTAGTTTGTGTTAGTTGTCATGATAAACTTTCAAACGCAGACAATATTTCCATTAGTAATAATCCATTACCTGTTGTTGTTCCTTCAACATCTAATGTTCAGGATATTCCTGTTAATGTAAAATAATTTGTTTCTAATTCTATTCAGAAGGCCCTGTCTGTTATACCACCTTCTAATAAACGTAAAAGGTCTTTTAAAACTTCTCATAAATTCGATGAATTTTTAAATGACCGCCAGCATTCTGATTTATCTATCTCTGATGAGGATCTATCTGGTTCAGAAGATTCTGCCTCAGATATTGACACTGACAAAACTTCATATTTATTTAAAATGGAGTATATTCGTTCTTTATTAAGAGAGTTGTTGATTGCATTAGATATGGAGGAGACTAGTCCTCTTGATATTAAAACCAGTAAACGTTTAAATTCGGTTTTTAAACCTCATGTAGTTATTCCAGAGGTTTTTCCAGTTCCTGATGCTATTTCAGAGGTAATTTCTAGGGAATGGAATAGTCTGGGTACTTCATTTACTCCTTTTTCAAGGTTTAAGAGACTGTACCCTTTGCCGACTGATAGATTGGAGTTTTGTGAAAAGATCCCCAAAGTTGATGGGGCTATCTCTACTCTTGCTAAGCGTACTACTATTCCTACGGCAGATAGTACTTCTTTTAAAGATCCTTTAGATAGTAAGCTTGAATCTTATCTAAGGAAGGCTTATTTATGTTCAGGTCTTCTTCTTAGGCCTGCTATTTCTTTGGCTGATGTTGCTGCAGCTTCAACTTTTTGGTTGGAAACTTTAGCGCAACAAGTACCAGATCCTAATGTGTATAGCATTGTTAAGCTAATTCAACATGCTAATAATTTCATTTGTGATGCCATTTTTTATATAATTAGAATTGATGTCAGGTATATGTCTTTAGCTATTTTAGCTAGAAGAGCTTTATGGCTTAAATCTTGGAATGCGGATATGACTTCTAAGTCAACGTTGCTATCTCTATCTTTCCAAGGTAATAAATTATTTGGTTCTCAGTTGGATTCTATAATTTCAACGGTTACTGGGGGGGGGGAGCCTTTTTGCCTCAGGATAAAAAATCTAAGGGTAAATTTAGGGTTGCTAACCGTTTTCGTTCCTTTCGTCAGAATTAGGAACAGAAACCTGACCCTTCCCCTAAAGGAACGGTTTCCAATTGGAAGCCTTCTCCAGTCTGGAATAAATACAAGCCTTTTAGAAAATCAAAACCAGCCCCCAAGTCCGCATGAAGGTGCGACCCTCATTCCAGCGCAGCTGGTAGGGGGCAGACTTCGGTTTTTCAAGGATGTTTGGATCAATTCAATCCAAAATCATTGGATTCAGAACATTGTTTCTCAAGGGTACAGAATAGGTTTCAAGGTAAGACCGCCTGTGAGAAGTTTCTTTCTCTCACGCATTCTAGTGAAACCAGTAAAGGCTCAGGTTTTCCTGAAGTGTGAGTTATCCGGAGTAATTGTGCCAGTTCCATATCTGGAACGGGGTCTGGGGTTTTATTCAAATCTGTTCATTGTTCCAAAGAAAGAGAATTCTTTCAGACCAGTTCTGGATCTAAACATTTTGAATCGTTATGTAAGAATACCAACATTCAAAATGGTGACTATAAGGACTATTCTGCCTTTTATTCAGCAAGGGCATTATATGTCCACAATAGACTTACAGGATGCTTATCTTCATATTCCGATTCATCCAGATCATTATCAGTTCCTGAGATTCTCTTTTCTAGACGGGCATTACCAATTTGTTGCTCTTCTTTTTGGCCTAGCAACAGCTCCAAGGATCTTTTCAAAGGTTCTCGGTGCCCTACTCTCTGTAATCAGAGAGCAGGGTATTGCGGTGTTTCCTTATTTGGACAATATCTTGGTACTTGCTCAGTATTTACATTCTACAGAATCTCACACGAATCAACTAGTGTTGTTTCTTCAAAGACATGGTTGGAGGATCAATTTACCAAAAAGTTCCTTGATTCCTCAGACAAGGGTAACCTTTTTAGGATTCCAAATAGATTCAGTATCCATGACTTTGTCTCTAACAGACAAAAGACATATGAAATTGGTTTCAGCTTGTCGGAACCTTCAGTCTCAGTCATTCCCTTCAGTAGCTATGTGCATGGAGGTTTTAGGTCTCATGACTGCAGCATCGGACGCGATCCCCTTTGCTCGTTTTCACATGAGACCTCTTCAGCTTTGTATGCTGAACCAATGGTGCAGGGATTGTACAAAGATATCACAATTAATATCCTTAAATCCCAATGTTCGACTATCTCTGACTTGGTGGTTAGATCACCATCGTTTAGTTCAAGGGGCCTCTTTTGTTCGTCCAACCTGGACTGTGATCACAACAGATGCAAGTCTTTCAGGTTGGGGAGCTGTCTGGGGATCTCTGACAGTGCAGGGGGTTTGGAAATCTCAAGAGGCGAGATTACCAATCAATATTTTGGAACTCCGTGCGATTCTCAGAGCTCTTCAGTTTTTGGCCTCTTCTGAAGAGAGAACCGTTTATTTGTTTTCAGACAGACAATGTCACAACCGTGGCGTATGTCAATCATCAAGGTGGGACTCACAGTCCTCAAGCTATGAAAGAAGTATCTCGGATACTTGCATGGGCGGAATCCAGCTCTTGTCTAATCTCTGCAGTCCATATCCCAGGTATAGACAATTGGGAAGCGGATTATCTCAGTCGCCAGACTT
This sequence comes from Bombina bombina, assembly GCF_027579735.1. Classification (NCBI taxonomy): domain Eukaryota; kingdom Metazoa; phylum Chordata; class Amphibia; order Anura; family Bombinatoridae; genus Bombina; species Bombina bombina. The sequence continues at coordinate 106,918,827 of NC_069499.1, read as the reverse complement.
TACATCCGGGAGAATGGTATCTTCACCCAGATGTGTTTCTTCAGATTGTTCAGATGTGGGGGCTTCCAGAAATAGATCTGATGGCTTCTCATCTAAACAGGAAACTTCCCAGGTATCTGTCCAGGACCAGGGATCCTCAGGCGGAAGCAGTGAATGCGTTGTCACTTCCTTGGAATTATCAACCTGCTTATATCTTTCTGCCTCTAGTTCTTCCAAGAGTGATTTCCAAAATCATAATGGAGCATTCATTTGTACTGCTGGTGGCTCCAGCATGGCCACACAGGTTTTGGTATGCGGATCTGGTTCGGATGTCCAGTTGCCAACCTTGGCCACTTCCGTTAAGGTCAGACCTTCTATCTCAAGGTCCATTTTTCCATCAGGATCTCAAATCATTAAATTTGAAGGTATGGAGATTGAACGTTTAGTGCTTAGTCATAGAGGTTTCTCTGACTCAATTATTAATACTATGTTGCAGGCTCGCAAATCTGTGTCTAGAAAGATTTATTACCGAGTTTGGAAGACTTACATTTCATTGTGTTCTTCTCATAAATTATCTTGGCATTCTTTTAGAATTCCTAGAATTTTACAGTTTCTTCAGGATGGTTTGGATAAGGGTTTGTCTGCAAGTTCCTTGAAAGGACAAATCTCTGCTCTTTCTGTTCTGTTTCACAGAAAAATTGCTAATCTTCCTGACATTCATTGTTTTGTACAGGCTTTGGTTCGTATCAAGCCTGTCATTAAGCCTATTTCTCCTCCATGGAGTCTTAATTTGGTTTTGAGGACTTTACAGGCTCTTCCGTTTGAGCCTATGCATTCTCTGGACATTAAATTACTTTCTTGGAAAGTATTGTTTCTTTTGGCCATCTCTTCTGCTAGAAGAGTTTCTGAATTATCTGCTCTTTCTTGTGAGTCTCCTTTTCTGATTTTTCATCAGGATAAGGCGGTTTTGCGGACTTCATTTAAATTTTTACCTAAAGTTGTGAATTCCAACAACATTAGTAGAGAAATTGTTGTCCCTTCGTTGTGTCCTGATCCTAAGAATTCTTTGGAAAGATCTTTGCATTTTTTGGACATGGTTAGAGCTTTGAAATATTATGTTGAAGCTACTAAAGATTTCAGAAAGACTTCTAGTCTATTTGTTATCTTTTCTGGTTCTAGGAAAGGTTTTGATTCATCATGCTTATTTGGAGTCGGGTAAATCCCCGCCTCAGAGGATTACGGCTCATTCTACTAGGTCAGTTTCTACTTCCTGGGCTTTTAAGAATGAAGCTTCTGTTGATCAGATTTGCAAAGCAGCAACTTGGTCTTCTTTGCATACTTTTACTAAATTCTACCATTTTGATGTTTTCTCTTCTTCAGAAGCAGTTTTTGGTAGAAAAGTTCTTCAGGCAGCTGTTTCAGTTTGATTCTTCTGCTTATAATTTCAGTTTTTTTCATTATAAGATTAAAACTTTTTGATTTGGGTTGTGGATTCTTTTTTCAGCGGAATTGGCTGTCTTTATTTTTAGCCCTCCCTCTCTAGTGACTCTTGCGTGGAGTTCCACATCTTGGGTATTTGCTATCCCATACGTTACTAGCTCATGGACTCTTGCCAATTACATGAAAGAAAACAATTTATGTAAGATCTTACCTGATAAATTAATTTCTTTCATATTGGCAAGAGTCCATGAGGCCCACCCTTTTTGTGGTGGTTATGATTTTTTTGTATAAAGCACAATTATTCCAATTCCTTGTTGATGCTTTCGCTCCTTTCTTATCACCCCACTTCTTGGCTATTCGTTAAACTGAATTGTGGGTGTGGTGGGGGGTGTATTTATAGGCATTTTGAGGTTTGGGAAACTTTGCCCCTCCTGGTAGGAATGTATATCCCATACGTCACTAACTCATGGACAATATGAAATAAATGAATTTATCAGGTAAGTTCTTACATAAATTATGTTTTTCCCCCCAGAGAGCTGCTACTGAGAGACAGAGGGAGATTTGAGTATTCTGCAGTGATATAATCACTCCCAGTAAAGGAGTTAGTCACAAGCCTGCCACAGGTGTTGTGGGGATCCATTTCTAGCCCCCTCCTGATGTTGGGTCGTCGATATACTTTACAAAGAGATCCACTGCTGTGACGTACACAACACTGGATAGGCTCTCTACTTGAAGCAGTATTTTCTGTAGCCAGTATGCATGGTAGAGTTGGTGCATCTGAGGTAAGGGGAGCCATTTTTTTTAACTCAAATAGACCACAGGCTATTAGGGGGTACACCAATTTTAAGGTACATCATAGCCAGGGGACATACACATGTAACAGACTTATTCCACCTTTATTACTTAGGCTTTTCATACACAGGCTATTAATTATGGAAACATAATTATGTGTTAATAAATGTTAATTAATATTTAGATAATTCACCTGGGAGTTACATCTCAATGCAACTTTATACACTCGGTTATATACAACGTAAAAGGGATTAAACTGCCAATGTGAGTCTCATTGTGTATTTAAAGGGATATGAAAACCACATTTTTTTTCTTTCATGATTCAAATAGAGCATGCAATTTTAAGCAGCTTTCAATTTTATAAATTATCAATTTTTCTTTGTTCTTTTGGTATCTTTGTTTGAAAAAGCAGGCATGTAAGCTTAGGAGCTGGCCCATTTTTGGTTCAGCACTGTGGGTAGCGCTTGATTATTGGTGGCTATATTTAGAAAGTTGCTTAAAATGGCATCCTCTATCTGAATCATGAATCCCTTTATTGATTTTTGTGCACTGAATTAGCACTGCAGTTACAGTTAGAAACTGGGCTATTTCCCTCTCTTTTTTGTAAATACCTCAACTGCTTTGTTTCTAAATACAACTGATATTTTTCAAATGACTTATTACTGAAGGATAAGATCATTTTTATTAATTATTATACCAGGCCATATTTTTATACAGGGCATTATTATCATTTACTATTATAACACAAGGGAGGTTTTCCCTTTTAATACTTATAGCTCAAGGTTGTCTGTCTCATATGTTTCAGACTTTATTCTACAAGGTCCCAGTTACATTGTTTCCTAACATTGTATTTACTATTTTTACGTGTATTTACATTAAAAGAAAATGGTGGTTGACTTTATTTAATTTGTATAATTGTGTATCCTTTAGAGCAGGGGTATCAAGCACATTGTATTGGGGGACCACTGGCCAAGTGTTCTCTCATGGGGGCCACTTGAACACAGTGAGTGTTCTGGAACTGGATATAATAGAAACCTGATGTGTCATTTACCTAACTAGTAGTGTATGGTAGGAGCTGTAGTCCAAAATAGACATACAGGGGCCAATTTATCAAGGGTTGAATAGTCCCTGTTTCCGCGCGAGCCTTTAGGCTCGCCAGAAACAGCAGTTATACAGCAGCGGTCTTAAGACAATTGCTCCTTAACTGGTCCACCTGCTCTGAAGCTGCAGACTGCAAACCGCCCGATCCTATACGATCGGGCCGATTCAGGGGCCGGCATTGGTGAACTACTTGTGCAGTGTTAAATGCTGACAGCGTATGCTGTCTGCATTCAGCGATGTCTGGAGGACATGATACGCTACAGGGTATCATGTCAGACAGACATTGATAAATCGGCCCAACACAGTCTACCTCTTAGAACCTTAAGAAAATGGGGTAAGGCCAAGTTATTAATTTATCTAATAAACAAGGGAGGGCCAGATTAAACTATCTTGAGGGCCGCATATGGCCCCAGGGCCAGTAATTTGAGACTAATGGTTTAGAGGTTAGATCCACTGATAACAATTTTATTTTGCAGGATTGTTGCCAATTCAGTTTTCCAATTCCTGAATGGATCTCCTTAGGCAATCTAACAGTCCAATACTGCTTTTGCCTCTAAAGGAATCTGTCTTCCCTCTGTTTCTTCAATACAAGGGAGTGCTTCAGATTTTGCCTGAGATTTAAAGGGACATTAAACACTAAATAAATGCTAGATAGAATGATGCATTCAAAGAAAAGATTAGTCTGAGAATAACATGTAGATGACATACTTTTTAAAGTTTCATTAGCTGTTTAAATATTGACAAAATAAGTGTAAAGTTTTAGTGCCTATAAAACAATGGGAGCTGCCATATTGTAACTTAGGTTATCTTCTCTGCTGTGGCCAATTAGGGACAGTTATAAATATGTCACTAGAGTGTGCAGAGACTGGCTGTGTGGAATAGAACAGTGTTCTACACTTTCATTTCTAACAGCAACTGAAAAACTCACAATTTCAAAATGGTATTACAGGAAAAGGGGAGAAAATAAATAATTAAATTATATTGCAGAGGTTTTTTATGTATACAATTTATAAAAAAAATTATTACCCACTCAAAGTGTTAAATGTCCCTTTAAATGTTTGTGTGCTCCGTAGTTGTGGCAGCTTTGCCTCCTCCAAGTATGCGCAAAAGTTCTATGTCTGAAAGTCATCCTAAAGTCACATTATCAGATTGTAAATTCATAATTGGAGATCAGATCTCCTTAAAGTTTTCAGACTCAGACACCTCAGGTTGTTTTCGAAACTTGAGATTTTATGATGATCAGGAGTGTTTTTTACTAATCACAGAGTTCACCTGTTTCATGTTTTAGTCCCTCACAAAGCAGTCTATAAAATGACTCGTCTACTAACTCTTTACAAAGTCATATTGCTGCTTTTTGTGTTTCATACTGCAGGAAAATTGCTAAGTGTCTTGACATCAAGGCTTTTCTCAGGCTTAGTCAGGATATATCCAGTGTCTAAACCAAGTTCTCTTCTTTGGAACATGAATTTTTTTTTAACAAGCTTTTTAGGTTTCTCTTTCGAACCTGCATTATTTGGATATTTAGATTCTTTCTTGGAAGTTTTTGTTGTTTTGATCAATATCTTCTGCTGGAAGACTAATCAGGAGATTATAGCTCTTTGCCTTGTTCTAATCCAAATAATTAATTTGATGGTCTCTTTATTTAGATATTAGATTATATTTGTAAATTACAAAGATTTTTAGACAATCCTTTAATTTGTTTGTTCCTTGGTCCACGTAAAAGTACTCATCAGTTTCTTTAGCTTTTTGGCTAAATCTCTTGATTACCAAGGTTTACGTAGAGGCAGGATAGTATTTTCCAAAACACATTATGCCCTTCTTTTCTAGATCAGTTTTCATCTTGGGTTTTCAAGAATGAGGATTATATTGAAGACATTTGCAAGGCAACAACATACTTTCTTTAAATGATACCTCTTTGGGTATAGGTAGGTAAGGTAAGTCCTTCAGGTAGCAGTGTCTGGTAATTAAGTGCCTGCTTTTAAAAACATTTTGTCCCACCCAATTACTTGTGGACTCTCGCCACCTTATGAAAGAAATAAAAATGTATGCTGTCTTGATCAATACATTTCTTTCATGGTGGTGAGAATCCACAAAATCCACCAATTTTTATTGTTTACGTTTTTTTTTTTCTGGTGGCAGTTCAAGTTTCCACCTCATTTTCCCTACTTTGTCCTTAACTCTACCTTTCTACTTCTCATTTCTTGGTTATACATAAGGCTAGAATACCAGAGAGGTGGGAGGGATTAAGTGCTCTTAGAGCTTTGGGAATCTTTGCCTCCTCCTGGTGGCCAGATGTTGAATCCCAGGAGTAATGGCTCATGGACTCTCACCGCCATTAAATAAATGAATTTATCAGGTAAGCATACATTTTCTTTTTTCTGACAACAAAAACCTGATCATGGAGCACATACTGTTAAATATTGCTGGCTATACCTATTTACCAGAATCTGATCTTCACCCTGACAGATATTTTATCTCCTCTCTTTGGGACACTGGTGTCTTCTGTACAGGTAAGTGATAATTATTTTTTATGCCATTATTGATTTTGATATATAACAGTTATCTACTAACATCTCAAATAAAATACATTGCCATTACAATACATTTCTGCTGTCTTGCAATAGATTTAATATATAAGCCGGTTGTGAATCTTTCTAAATTTATTATCCTCTTGCTTGCTGCAAGTGTTTTTTAATAGCCAAACTTTCCTCACAACTTAGTAGATCCGTCTTGCCACTTAAAGGGACAGTATACACCAATTTTAATATAACTGCATGTAATAGACACTACTATAAAAAATAAGATGCACAGATACGGATATAAAAATCCAGTATAAAATGGTTTAAAAACTTACTTAGAAGCTCTCAGTTTAGCTCTGTTGAAAAGGTAGCTGGAAAGCTCACTGCAAGTGGGAAATAAGACACTCCCCCTCCCCCTTCTTTTGCATATGAAAAGACTCTTTACACAAACAGGAGCAAGCTGGAGAAGGTAGCTGACAGTATTCTCATAAAACTTTGGGGCTTGGTTAGGAGTCTGAAAATCAGAGCAATGTTATTTAAAAATAAGCAAAACTATACATTTAAAAAAAAAAAAAAAAAAAAAACACTTCATGGGCTATATAAATAGATCATCTGCAAAACATTTATGCAAAGAAAAAAATGAGTGTATAATGTCCCTTTAATACTATAAATCTTGAATTGTTTTGCAGTATTTTATTCCTTCTGCTGAGGCCAGTTTTGGGCAGATATGTGGCAGGGTTTTGCTTGTGATGTCCGCAGTATGCATTTCCAATTCTCTGACGTGGAAAACCCACAATTAGGAAAGGGTGTAGTGGAAAATTCAGGGTTAATAGATAATTACAGTATATTGCTGAGTTTTTCTGCTACACATAAACGTTTTATATTACAATCCCAAGATGATTTATGTAATCTCCACTCCCTTTTAGGAATAAATAGTATATTTTGTAGTTTTATTATTGTCTAAAATGTTTTTGGTTGTTTGTTCTGGGATGTTAAATTCACTCTAACAGCTGCGTAGCCCAGTGTTTGAGCCATGAACTGCAGCTAATTACATGTTTCTGGCTCCTGATTTTTAGAGGATTCTACAAATATATATGGACATTCCTTCACTGACTTGTGCAAATATAAAAGTAGCTGGAGTGTGTTTAGGATCACAGAGAAACACAGAGATTTGCTAACTGATAAATATTATTAGATGTAAACATTGAGCATTTTGTGAACTTCACATTTCATCTGTATCTCTGCATGCTGTAGAATTAAGAATGTCTCTACATTCTTCAGCAAGCCTCTTTGTATAAAAGAGAAAAGTAAAGTCAAAATTAAAGGCATAGTCTAGTCCAAATTAAACTTTCATGATTCAGAATGAGCATGCTATTTTAAGAAACTTTCTAATGTACTCCTATTATCAATTTTTCTTCGTTCTTTTGGTGACTTTATTTGAAAAAGCAAGAATGTCAGCTTAGGAGGAGTCCCATTTTTTGGTTTAGGACCTGGGTAGCACTTGCTAATTGGTGTCTAAATGTAGCCATCAATCAGTTTGCACTACCCAGGTGCTGAACCAAAAATGGGCCGGCTTCTAAGCTGACATTCTTGCTTTTTCAAATAATGGCACCAAGAGAACGAAGAAATTTTTTATAATAGGAGTAAATTAGAATGGTGCTTAAAATTGCATTTGGGTTTGGTATACCTTTAATAAAACGTATAGAGAAGCAAAAACAGGCCTTGCTAATTGGATACATGGGGCAGGGACAGACATCCATATCTAGCTTAACCTAAACAGAATTCTCTTTGGTAACCCAGAAGTGTTTTCTCCCCACTTGTTCCCAGCCGTGTAGCTTTACCTAAGAAATCCCAAGTGCAGCCTGTGACCAACTCTACTTGGTAGCTAAGTTCATTCTACTCATGATGTAAGAAACGGAGTAGTGGTTTGTAACGTTATTTAATTTGAACAGCAAGACAGCAGTTCTTTAGAGTAAAAGAGACATACAACTGTATATAGGGACATTTTATCTAAAGCGTGTGTGTAGTTTGTGCGCACCAATCAGAAGCCTTTGTATTGCAAAGTGTGTTCAGATAATTTGTCTGTTATTAGCCTGTAGAAGTTAAAGGGACACTGACCCCAAATTTTTTCTTTTGTGATTCAGATAGAGCATGACATTTTAAGCAACTTTCTAATTTACTCCTATTATGACATTTTCTTAATTCTCTTGGTATCTTTATTTGAAATGCAAGAATGTTAGTTTAGATGTTGGCCCATTTCTGGTGAACAACCTGGGTTGTTCTTGCTGATTGGTGGATAAATTCATCCACCAATAAAAAAAAATGCTGTCCAGAGTTTTGAACTAAAAAAAAAGCTTAGATGCCTTATTTTTCAAATAAACATAGCAAGAGAACGAAGAAAAAATGATAATAGGTGCATGCTCTATCTGAATCACGAAAGAAAAAAATAGGGTTCAGTGTCCCTTTAAAGGGACAGGAAACCCCAAAATTTTCTTTCATGATTTGGATAGAAGAAACAATTTTAAACAAACTTTCCAATTGAATTATATTATCAAATTTCTCTTCATTCTCTTGTTATCCTTTGCTGAAGGAAAAACATTGCACTACTTGCAGCTAACTGAACAAGTCTAGTTAGCCAATTACAAGAGACAAATGTGTGCAGGCACCAATCAGCAACTAGCTCCTACTAGTGTAGGATATGTTCGTATTCTTTTTCAACAAGGGATGCCAAGAGAATGAAGCACATTTGAAAATAGAAGTGAATTTACGAGTGTCTTAAAATTACATTCTCTATCTGAATGCTGCAAATTTAAAGTGAATGTAAAGTTTCATCAAGTAGTGCCCGGTTTTTAAAGATACTATTAAAAACAGGGGCACTTTCAATGATGAAACTTTACATTGCACCATATTTGTAGAAATACTTACCTCTTCGCCTTGAAAGCCGGATCGCTGATGATGACGCTTCCCCCGCCTGTCGTAAGCCACTTCCTACGTCAGAAATGACGATCCCGGCCTTCCTCCAATCACGGCGTTGCTTTAGGCAATGCTTCCCCCGGGGGGAAGCCGTGATTGGAGGATGCTGGAATCGTCATTGCTGACGTATGAAGAGGCTTGCAACGGGCTGACGAAGCGCTGGAGCGGCTTTCAAGACGAAGAGGAAAGTATTTCTACAAATATCGTGCAATGTAAAGTTTCATCAATGAAAGTGCCCCTGCTTTTAAAAACCGGGCACTACTTGATGAAACTTTACATTTACTTAAATTTTTACTTTCCTATCCCTTTAATATTCTGCACCGGTGATTACCTAGAATGTGCTGGTACAAAGTATATGAGCAGATGAGGCTTTCATTAAAAGTAACTAATACAACATTGTATATTTTATAATTTGCCATAGTGAGGCGTTGCCTTTGCTAAGCAGTAAGATGATTCAAACCACCAATTTTGCATGTACAATGAAGTGCTTGAGGGTTGTAAAAGCTCTGTACCTTTTTTTTCAATTGGGCTTCCAAAATCATCGACGACTTTTAAGCAATATTTAAAATCTTTTGCTCTAAAGGGATATGTTACTAGTTTTTTCCCAAAAAAGGTAATTTTCCAGCCTCCAGTAGATTTTAAAAGACCTTTATTAGTTTCTTACAGGGTCCATTATAACAACGACGTTTCAAACCTATACCAGGTTCTTAATCATGTTTATAGAATAGTGTACAGGTGTGTCTTTTATACCTGTCCATTTCCTATAAGATTACACAACAGTGCCATCATGTGGTCAAAATTTAAAATTACAAGTGATAAATAAAAATCTTCAGTTATACAACTTCTTATACATCTCAAATTAAATTTTTAAGTTAGTTGCCATCTTCTTCTTGATTTTTATGTATGTTTATCACATGCAACATTAAAACCAAATACTAATACATCTACAAATAAAACCTATACACATAAAAAATTGGAATCAAATTTGCTACTACAGATAAATGCTACAATTATCAATTAAAAAAATAATGACCATTCAAATTCTTTATTCAGACCTTCAGGTATCATAGTATTTAACTTATTAATCCAAAACATCTCCCTTCTTTTAAGCAATTGGTCCCTGTCACCTCCCCTCCTGGGTCTGTCAACTTGTTCAATGACTTGAAATCTCATGGCAACTAACTTAAAAATTTAATTTGAGATGTATAAGAAGTTGTATAACTGAAGATTTTTATTTATCACTTGTAATTTTAAATTTTGACCACATGATGGCACTGTTGTGTAATCTTATAGGAAATGGACAGGTATAAAAGACACACCTGTACACTATTCTATAAACATGATTAAGAACCTGGTATAGGTTTGAAACGTCGTTGTTATAATGGACCCTGTAAGAAACTAATAAAGGTCTTTTAAAATCTACTGGAGGCTGGAAAATTACCTTTTTTGAGATTGACATTGGGGTTTGGCTAACCCTTTCCTGTGCCCCTGTTTGAAAAGGTGCTGTCTCTCACCATTTATTGTTATACTAGTTTTTTCCCCCCATCATGCATATGAAAGAGCAGATATTTTTATGTATTTATTTTGGTGAAAAAAGGTTTAAGTAAAACCTGTTTAAATGTAACCGTAAAACTAACGGGAAGTGTATGATTATGTGTAATTTAGTACCGGGACTGCTTATTGGCTGACCGTGACAACTCCATATAGTTGTTTTCAGTACACGAACATCTGGGTTTTTTTTTTTTTTAACTGTTTTGAAATACATTTTTAAACAATCTCTTTTAGATGGAGCAGAGATTTGCCGAATGTTCACTTTGTGATTTCATATTAATATATTTCTATTAAAATTATAGTTGCCACATTATTAATTTCTCTTTTCTTTTTGTTTTAATAGTTCAACTACTGCATAGATATACCATGGCTTGTAAAACAGTATCCTGAGGAGTTTCGGTGAGCCCTGTATAGCTTTATGGTTAATCGCAGTCGCCATGTCAGGGATTGTTATTGGTCCTGGCTAAGTTTGACATTATATACTACTTCTTATTTAGTTTTAGGTACAGTTCCTTTTCTTTTGTGAACTGGAGAATTGTTATGTCAAGAGCAGAGCATGGAAATCTGAAATATTCTATATTTCTTTGAAAAAAAGGGATGTTAAAGGGATATGAAACCCAACTTTTTTCTTTCATGATTCAGATAGAGCAGGCAGTTTTAAGCACCTTACTAGTTTACTCCTATTATCAGTTTTTCTTCGTTCTGTTGGCATCTTTTTTTAAAAAAAGAAGGAATGTAAGCCACCAAACAGCAAGCGCTACCAAGGTGCTTAACCAAAAATGGTCCGGCTCCTAAGCTTACATTCTGTTTTTTTCAAATAAAGATACCAAGAGATCAAAGAAAAATTAAAAAAGGGGTAAATTAAAGTGACTGTCAACACTAGATTTTTTGTTGTTTTAAAAGATAATTACCAATTCCCCAGTTTTGCATAACCGACACAGTTATAATTATACACGTTTTACCTCTGTAATTACCTTGTATCTAAGCCTCAGCAGCTGCCCCCTTATTTCAGTTCTTTTGACAGACTTGCATTTTAGCCAATCAGAGCTGTCTCCATGGTAAATTCATGTGCATGAGCTCAATGTTATCTATATGAAACGCATGATCTTATGCCCTCTAGTGGTGAAAAACTGTCAAAATGCATTTAGTTTAGAGGCGGCCTTCAAGGTCTAAGAAATTGGCATATCAACCTCCTAGGTTTAGCTTTCAACTAAGAATACCAAGAGAACAAAGCAAAATTGGTGACAAAAGTAAATTGGAAAGTTGTTTAAAATGACATGCCCTATCTGAATCCTGAAATATTTTTTTGGACTTGACTGTCCCTTTAAGAAATTTGCTTAAAATTGCATGATCTGTCTGAATCATGAAAGAAAGAAAAAATGTGGGTTTGATATCCCTTTAAATACTATAAACATTTTATTTGTGCAGAAGCAAGTGCCTGTACCTAAGCAATATGAATCTTGTATTTTGGTTTATGTATCAGTCACCATAATTGAAGTAAAATCTGTATAGTACCTGAATCTACATTTATATCTTTTGACTCTTGATTGTTGATAGGACTAAACCGTTGTTGATTGTCCACGGAGAAAAACGTGAATCAAAGGCCAGGCTGCACGAGGAAGCCCATCCTTATGAAAATATCCGCTTGTGCCAGGTATTACAGAGGTGACCTGATATCATGTGACCTAAATGTATTGTTTAGCATTTGTGATGTGTAACATAAATGGCTACATTTTCAGTGAAGTAAGTGGAGAATCCAGATTATCCCGTGCTCACTTTACCTAGATAGATCTGCTACAAGTCTGAATGCCTAATTCACAAGGCCCAAGTTGCTGTAATCTGGGTGTGTAGTTTGGTAGACATTAAAGTCATTTATTTATTAAAGTAATGGTAAATCCAAGCGTATAACAAACGCTAGGATTTACCATCACTAAAAATTAAACATTAGTTTCTCTCATCGTTTTGTAAAAAATAATGTTAACCCCCTACGAACCGGTCAGTTCAGACTAAGATTTCCCCAAAAGACCAGAGCATTTTTAGCATTTTTGCCATCACTACATTTAAACAGAAATAAAGCATTTTCTATATTTACCTATCAAAACTATATATATTTTTTTAGTAGACAACTGAAATATTGATCTAGGCCCATTTTGGAATGTTCCATGCCACCATTTCTCCAACATAGGTGTGTCCGGTCCACGGCGTCATCCTTACTTGTGGGATATTCTCCTCCCCAACAGGAAATGGCAAAGAGTCCCAGCAAAGCTGGTCACATGATCCCTCCTAGGCTCCGCCCACCCCAGTCATTCTCTTTGCCGTTGCACAGGCAACATCTCCACGGAGATGGTTAAGAGTTTTTTGGTGTTTAAATGTAGTTTTTATTCTTCTATCAAGTGTTTGTTATTTTAAAATAGTGCTGGTATGTACTATTTACTCTGAAACAGAAAAAAGATGAAGATTTCTGTTTGTAAGAGGAAGATGATTTTAGCAGAAGTTACTAAAATCGATTGCTGTTTCCACACAGGACTGTTGAGATGAAGTAACTTCAGTTGGGGGAAACAGTTAGCAGACTTTTCTGCTTAAGGTATGACTAGCCATATTTCTAACAAGACCATGTAATGCTGGAAGGCTGTCATTTCCCCTCATGGGGACCGGTAAGCCATTTTCTTAGTTAAATAAAAGAATAAAGGGCTTCAAAAGGGCTTAAAAAACTGGTAGACATTTTTCTGGGCTAAAACGATTGCTTTACTAGGCATATTATACAGATTCTAACTATTAATGGTTGTTATAATCTTGGGGATTGTTTAGAAAAACGGCAGGCACTGTGTTGGACACCTTTTTCAGATGGGGGCCTTTTCTAGTTATAGACAGAGCCTCATTTTCGCGCCACTAATGCGCAGTTGTTTTTGGAGAGCAAGGCATGCAGATGCATGTGTGAGGTGCTAAGAATCACTGAAAAAGCTTATAGAAGGCATCATTTGGTATCGTATTCCCCTCTGGGCTTGGTTGGGTCTCAGCAAAGCATATAGCTGGGACTGTATAGGGGTTAAATGTAAAAACGGCTCCGGTTCCTTTAATTTAAGGGTTAAAGCTCTGAAATTGGGTGTGCAATACTTTTAATGCTTTAAGACACTGTGGTGAAATTTTGGTGAATTTTGAACAATTCCTTCATACTTTTTCACATATTCAGTAATAAAGTGTTTTCAGTTTGAAATTTAAAGTGACAGTAACGGTTTTATTTTAAAACGTTTTTTGTGCTTTGTTGACAAGTTTAAGCCTGTTTAACATGTCTGTACCATCAGATAAGCTATGTTCTATATGTATGAATGCAAATGTGTCTCCCCATTTAAATTTATGTGATAATTGTGCCATAGTGTCCAAACAAAGTAAGGACAGTAATGCCACAGATAATGATATTGCCCAAGATGATTCCTCAAATGAGGGGAGTAAACATGATACTACATCATCCCCTTCTGTGTCTACACCAGTTTTGCCCACACAGGAGGCCCCTAGTACATCTAGTGCGCCAATACTTATTACCATGCAACAATTAACGGCTGTAATGGATAACTCTATAGCAAATATTTTATCCAAAATGCCTACTTATCAGAGAAAGCGCGATTGCTCTGTTTTAAACACTGAAGAGCAAGAGGACGCTGATGATAATTGTTCTGTCATACCCTCACACCAATCTGAAGGGGCCATGAGGGAGGTTTTGTCTGAGGGAGAAATTTCAGATTCAGGAAAGATTTCTCATCAAGCTGAACCTGATGTTGTGACATTTAAATTTAAATTAGAACATCTCCGCGCACTGCTTAAGGAGGTATTATCTACTCTGGATGATTGTGACAATTTGGTCATTCCAGAGAAGTTATGTAAGATGGACAAGTTCCTAGAGGTTCCGGTGCCCCCAGACGCTTTTCCTATACCCAAGCGGGTGGCGGACATAGTAAATAAGGAGTGGGAAAGGCCCGGCATACCTTTTGTCCCCCCCCCCCTATATTTAAGAAATTATTTCCTATAGTCGACCCCAGAAAGGACTTATGGCAGACAGTCCCCAAGGTCGAGGGGGCGGTTTCTACTCTAAACAAACGCACTACTATTCCTATCGAAGATAGTTGTGCTTTCAAAGATCCTATGGATAAAAAATTAGAGGGTTTGCTTAAAAAGATTTTTGTTCAGCAAGGTTACCTTCTACAACCAATTTCATGCATTGTTCCTGTCACTACGGCAGCGTGTTTCTGGTTCGAGGAACTAGAAAAGTCGCTCAATAAAGAATCTTCGTATGAGGAGGTTATGGACAGAGTTCAAGCACTTAAATTGGCTAACTCTTTTATTTTAGATGCCGCTTTGCAATTAGCTAGATTAGCGCGAAAAATTCAGGGTTTGCTATCGTGGCGCGCAGAGCGCTTTGGCTAAAGTCTTGGTCAGCGGATGTGTCTTCCAAGACAAAATTGCTTAACATTCCTTTCAAGGGTAAAACATTATTTGGACCTGATTTGAAAGAGATTATTTCAGACATCACTGGGGGAAAGGGCCACGCCCTCCCACAGGATAGGTCTTTTAAGGCTAAAAATAAGCCTAATTTTCGTCCCTTTCGCAGAAACGGACCAGCCTCTAATTCTACATCCTCTAAGCAAGAGGGTAATACTTCACAACCCAAACCAGCCTGGAGACCAATGCAAGGCTGGAACAAGGGTAAGCAGGCCAAGAAGCCTACCACTGCTACCAAAACAGCATGAAGGGATGGCCCCCTATCCGGGACCGGATCTGGTGGGGGGCAGACTTTCTCTCTTTGCTCAGGCTTGGGCAAGAGATGTTCAGGATCCTTGGGCGCTAGAAATAGTTTCTCAAGGTTATCTCCTGGAATTCAAGGAACTACCCCCAAGGGGAAGGTTCCACAGGTCTCAATTATCTTCAAACCAAATAAAAAGACAGGCATTCTTACATTGTGTAGAAGACCTGTTAAAGATGGGAGTGATTCATCCAGTTCCAATAAGAGAACAAGGGATGGGTTTTTATTCCAACCTGTTCATAGTTCCCAAAAAAGAGCAAACATTCAGACCAATTTTGGATCTCAAGATCCTAAACAAATTTCCCAAGGTTCCATCGTTCAAAATGGAAACTATTCGAACGATCCTACCTACTATCCAGGAAAATCAATTTATGACTACCGTGGATTTAAAGGACGCGTACCTACATATTCCTATCCACGAGGAACATCATCAGTTCCTAAGGTTCGCTTTTCTGGACAAGCATTACCAGTTTGTGACACTTCCATTCGGATTAGCCACTGCTCCAAGGATTTTCACAAAGGTACTAGGGTCCCTTCTAGCGGTTCTAAGACCAAGGGGCATTGCAGTAGTACCTTACTTGGACGACATCCTGATTCAAGCGTCGTCTCTGTCAAAAGCAAAGGCTCATACGGACATCGTCCTAGCCTTTCTCAGATCTCACGGATGGAAGGTGAACAAAGAAAAAAGTTCTCTGTCCCCGTCAACAAGAGTTCCCTTCTTGGGAACAATAATAGATTCCTTAGAAATGAGGATTTTGCTGACAGAGGTCAGAAAATCAAAAATTCTAAGCTCTTGTCAAGTACTTCATTCTGTTCTTCGTCCTTCCATAGCGCAGTGCATGGAAGTAATAGGATTGATGGTTGCAGCAATGGACATAGTTCCTTTTGCACGAATTCATCTAAGACCATTACAACTGTGCATGCTCAGACAGTGGAATGGGGATTATACAGACTTGTATCCGACGATTCAAGTAGATCAAAAGACCAGAGATTCACTCCGTTGGTGGCTGACCCTGGACAATCTGTCACAGGGAATGAGCTTCCGCAGACCAGAGTGGGTCATTGTCACGACCGACGCCAGCCTGGTGGGCTGGGGCGCGGTCTGGGAACCCCTGAAAGCTCAGGGTCTATGGTCTCGGGAAGAATCTCTTCTCCCGATAAACATTCTGGAACTGAGAGCGATATTCAATGCTCTCAAAGCTTGGCCTCAACTAGCAAAGGCCAAATTCATAAGGTTTCAATCAGACAACATGACGACTGTTGCATATATCAATCATCAGGGGGGAACAAGGAGTTCCCTGGCGATGGAAGAAGTGACCAAAATAATTCAATGGGCGGAGGATCACTCCTGCCACTTGTCTGCAATCCACATCCCAGGAGTGGAAAATTGGGAAGCGGATTTTCTGAGTCGTCAGACATTCCATCCGGGGGAGTGGGAACTCCATCCGGAAATCTTTGCCCAAATAACTCAATTATGGGGCATTCCAGACATGGATCTGATGGCGTCTCGTCAGAACTTCAAGGTTCCTTGCTACGGGTCCAGATCCAGGGATCCCAAGGCGACTCTAGTAGATGCACTAGTAGCACCTTGGACCTTCAACCTAGCTTATGTATTCCCACCGTTTCCTCTCATTCCCAGGCTGGTAGCCAGGATCAATCAGGAGAGGGCTTCGGTGATCTTGATAGCTCCTGCGTGGCCACGCAGGACTTGGTATGCAGACCTGGTGAATATGTCATCGGCTCCACCATGGAAGCTACCTTTGAGACAGGACCTTCTTGTTCAAGGTCCATTCGAACATCCGAATCTGGTTTCCCTCCAGCTGACGGCTTGGAGATTGAACGCTTGATTTTATCAAAGCGTGGGTTTTCAGATTCTGTAATAGATACTCTGATTCAGGCTAGAAAGCCTGTAACTAGAAAAATTTACCATAAAATATGGAAAAAATATATCTGTTTGGTGTGAATCCAAAGGATTGCCATGGAACAAGATAAGGATTCCTAAGATTCTATCCTTTCTACAAGAAGGTTTGGAGAAAGGATTATCTGCAAGTTCTCTTAAGGGACAGATTTCTGCTTTATCTGTCCTACTACACAAACGACTGGCAGCTATGCCAGATGTTCAAGCATTTGTTCAGGCTCTGGTTAGGATCAAGCCTGTCTATAGACCTTTGACTCCTCCCTGGAGTTTAAATCTAGTTCTTTCAGTTCTTCAAGGGGTTCCGTTTGAACCCTTACATTCCGTAGATATTAAGTTATTATCTTGGAAAGTTGCAATTTCTTCTGCTAGAAGAGTTTCAGAGTTATCTGCTCTGCAGTGTTCTCCGCCCTATCTGGTGTTCCATGCAGATAAGGTGGTTTTGCGTACTAAGCCTGGTTTTCTTCCGAAAGTTGTTTCCAACAAAAATATTAACCAGGAGATAGTTGTACCTTCTTTGTGTCCGAATCCAGTTTCAAAAAAGGAACGTTTGTTACACAATTTGGACGTAGTCCGTGCTCTAAAATTCTATTTAGAGGCTACCAAAGATTTCAGACAAACATCTTCCTTGTTTGTTGTTTATTCTGGTAAAAGGAGAGGTCAAAAAGCGACTTCTACCTCTCTTTCTTTTTGGCTTAAAAGCATTATCCGATTGGCTTATGAGACTGCCGGACGGCAGCCTCCTGAAAGAATCACAGCTCACTCCACTAGGGCTGTGGCTTCCACATGGGCCTTCAAGAACGAGGCTTCTGTTGACCAGATATGTAAGGCAGCGACTTGGTCTTCACTGCACACTTTTGCCAAATTTTACAAATTTGATACTTTTGCTTCTTCGGAGGCTATTTTTGGGAGAAAGGTTTTGCAAGCCGTGGTGCCTTCCATTTAGGTGACCTGATTTGCTCCCTCCCTTCATCCGTGTCCTAAAGCTTTGGTATTGGTTCCCACAAGTAAGGATGACGCCGTGGACCGGACACAGCCTATGTTGGAGAAAACAGAATTTATGCTTACCTGATAAATTACTTTCTCCAACGGTGTGTCCGGTCCACGGCCCGCCCTGGTTTTTTAATCAGGTCTGATGAATTATTTTCTCTAACTACAGTCACCACGGTATCATATGGTTTCTCCTATATATATTTCCTCCTGTCCGTTGGTCGAATGACTGGGGTGGGCGGAGCCTAGGAGGGATCATGTGACCAGCTTTGCTGGGACTCTTTGCCATTTCCTGTTGGGGAGGAGAATATCCCACAAGTAAGGATGACGCCGTGGACCGGACACACCGTTGGAGAAAGTAATTTATCAGGTAAGCATAAATTCTGTTTTTACTGCCAAATGTGATCAAATAAAAAAAAAAACGGTAACTTTTTCATAAACTTTAGGTTTCTCATTGATATTATTTACAAACAGCTTGTGTAATTATGGCACAAATGGTTGTAAATGCTTTTCTGGGATCCCTTTTGTTGAGAAATAGCAGACATATATGGCTTTACTATTGTTTTTTGGTAATTAGAAGGCAACTAATTGCAGCGGCGCACCACGCTTGTATTATGTCCAGCAGTGAAGGGGTTAATCAGGTAGCTTATAAAGTTAATTTTAGCTTTAGTGTAGAGCTTACCCTTCCACTTGACACTTCCCACCCCTGATCCCTACCTGATCCCTTTCAAACAGCTCTCTTCCCTCCTCCCACCCCCCAATGATCACCCCCATCTTAAGTACTGGCAAAAAGTCTGCCAGTATGCAGTTTTACACTTCTTTTTTTTTTTCTTCAGTGTAGGATTATCCCCTTACCTTTCCACCTCCCAAAAAGCTCTCTAATCCCTCCCCCTAAATGATTTCTGATATCTTAGGTACTGGCAGATGTCTGCCAGTACATAGTTTGCTATATTTTTTTAGTTTATTTTATTAAAAAAACAAAACAAACAAACATTTTTTTCTGTAGTGTAGCTGCAACCCTCCCCCCTCCCTCATTTAAACCCTCCCTCTCCAAGATCATATCCCCTCTAATCCCCACTTCCACCATAGGATCTCCCCCTCCATGTCACTGTTAGTGTGTTTTTCTTTCTGTAGCGTAGCGGTCCCACCTGCTTCCGTCCCCCTCCAGCAATGGGCTGTATCCCTCCTAACCCTCCCACACCACCAACGATCGTCACCACTGCTGCCCGATGCAGAGAGGGTCGTAGAGTGGCCCTCTCTGCATCGGTACCGCTGCCCGTCTATTTCTGCACTGGGCAAGCAGAAACAGCGCAATCTCGCTACTTTTAGCGAGATCGCAGCAGAGAGAGGCCCAAGGGCTTAACAACCAGCATTGTACATGGTAGGGCGCTGGTTGTTAAGGGGTTAAATTCACCCTATCTGTAAGGAAAGAAGATTGTTTGTTATACGCTTGGGTTTACCATCACTTTAATTATGGGCCAGATTACAAGTGGAGCACTAATTTATTGCGCGACCCTTAAATGGGCAAATTCACCTGTTAACAGGTGCGCAATAAATAACCAGCAATTACAAGAGGCTGGTTATTGCTACCACAAGCTTGTGGTAGCAATTAGCGCTCAGAAAAATTAACCAGAGGTTAGCCCTCTGGTTCATTTTTTTAAATGTCCCCCAATTGCCCCCATATTTCAGAGTACTGTTCTTTATTAAAAAAATAAAAAAATAATCTTTATTTTTTATTAAAGTAACTGCATGAACCAGTTATAAGGGGCTAAAGTTGGCGGGAATCGGGTTTTAGAAAAAAAAAAAAACGGCAGTGAAAAGTGCCTTTACATTGCGGTGTATGGGGACTATGTTGTTCCTTTTAAATATATATGTATATGATTCTATACATATAAATGTATGTGTATATACACATATTAACACATAAATATATATGTATGTATGTGTATATATATATATATATATATATATATATATGACAGCATGAGAACGATGCTCCCATTGGAGCCTATTGAAGTGCGCTCTCGTTAGCACAATGTGTCAGTGCACCTCACTTGTAATACTTTCGTGGAAGCAATATTTTGTGCTCAACTTTTTATCTGGCCCTATATAGGTATAATTATATATCCATAATTTAAAGGGACAGTAAAGTCAAAATGAAACGTAATTTGACTGGATAGAGCATGACATTTTTAAACAAATCTCCAATTTACTTCTATGATCAATTTTGATTTGTTCTCTTGGTATCCTTTGTTAAAGAGTAATCATTGGTGAGCTCAGGAGAGTGCACGTGTCTTTAGCCATCTGGCAGCTGTGTTTGCAACATTATTTATTACAGTGTTATACAATGTTGCAGAAACTGCTGCCAGGGTGGATTTGAATTAAATCAGATTGATTTCAATCATGATTTTAATCACAATTTAAATCACTAGTCAGTAAGACCGATTTTTAAATCGATTTAAATCATGGTTTTCATTTTTAGAATACTTTTTCAGATTATTTTTTCCAGTTATATCAGACCATTACCGATTTGGTTATATACCTATGCCTAGATAGATCATTGAAATGAATTAAATTATTTGAAGGTGAACTATCTCCAGTTTAATAGGTTAATCATATTTGATCAACTTTTCACCTGTATTTTATTGGAAGGAGAAAAATAATGATAACATTAATAATAACAATTGAAATGGTTTTATTTAACTAAAACAATAACATTATATTTGTTTTAATGTTACCCCTCCCTTCTCACACTTAGGTCCTTGTGCAGATCTATAACGTTTTAAACAATCATCTATTCAGGGAGCTACTTGAAACTTAGTATGGATTGATTCTGTGTAAATAGATTTTGCAGGCGAGCAGTGGCATTAAAGGGTCAGTAAAGTTAAACTTTTATGATGCAGAAAGAACATGCAATGTTTAACAATTTTAAAATTGACTTCTCTTATCTAATTTGCTTTGTTTTGTTGTATCCCTTGTTGAAAAGCATACATAGGTAGGCTCAGAAGCAATGCACTACTGTGAGCTAACTGCTTGTCACTGTCTCACCCAATGTATTTAGCTAGATCCCAGGAGACCATTGCTCTCCTTCAGCAAAGGATTCCAAGAGAATGAAGCATATCTGATAATAGAAGCAAATCGGAAAATCGTGTGCTCCATCTGAAACCAAATGTTAATCTTTCATGATTATACCCCTTTAAAGTCTATTTATCAACTCTGTATGTTAATTTTATACATCTTTGCTGTGAATAAGGAGAATGTTATTTCTGCAGACACAAATTCATAGTTTTGAGAACTACAAAAGCACTAATATGTGATAATATAGAAATATTGTCCAAAATAATCTGACAGAGACCTCTGGGAGAGCACGACATTGTGAATGGATTAATGGAATTTTTTATCAAAACAAAACATGACATACATGAATACACCGCATCTTGCTATATAATACAAACTAATCTATATTTCAGGATGAATAACTTCTGGGTTATAATATATCTTAAATAGAAACTATCTTTAGTTTTTCCTTAAAAAGCATTTTATTTACCCTGACTGCTGCCATAGACTACTAAACTCCTATCAGACTATCTATGTTTGTGCTTTAACAGAGGAGAACAAAGCAAATTGGAAAGTTGTATAAAATTGCATGCTCTACCTGAATTATTAATGTTTAATTTTGACTTTACTGTCCCTTTAAGTACTACATTGTTAGCA